>NC_048314.1:7203769-7472887 GCF_013100865.1 Trachemys scripta elegans
CCCTGGGCTGCGTCTCTGGCTCTGGCCCGGTTCTGCTCTCCAGCTCAGCTTGGGCCCCTGCTCTCTCCTTAGCTCGGCCCCACTCTGTCTGACTCAGGCCATTCCAGTTCACACGGAGGACGGGACCCACCCTGGCCTCCTGTCATGCTGATTAGCCTGCCCGCCCTGTCAATCAGGCTTACCTGGAGCATTGGCCTCTCGCCATTGTTCCTGGGGACTGTCAGTCTCAGGGTCCTGATTTCCCATCGACCCTTCCCCTTTTAGTGCTGGGAGCTAGCAACCAAAACACCCCCACTGAATGTTAGTAAGGGGGCAACAGTCCCCTTACATATGCTTCAGGCCTTGGCTACACTTGGCAATTCACCCAGCGGCAGCGCTGTGAAGCGAGAGTGTAGTCGCGCTGCCAGTGCTGCGAGAGCTCTCTCCACCTCTCCGAGGGGAGTAGCGTGCAGCGCTGCAGGCGCTGATTACACTGGTGCTTTACAGAGCTGCACTCGGGGGGGGGGGCGTTTTCACACCCCTGAGCGCAGCAAGTTGCAGCGCTGTACAGCGCCAGTGTAGCCAAGGCCCTAATCCTTTTTCTCCAACTAGCTTTGTGTGATACAGCCTGGCCAGAGGGCAGCAGGAGAGGGTTAGAAGGGAGCCTTATTCCCTGTAGAGGGAAGAAAGTTTGCTATAGATTAATTAGAGCACCTGAAGCCAATTAGAGCACCTGAAGTCAGTCACCTGATAAAAACCCCCTGCTTCAATCAGATGGGGGAAGGAGCTGGAGCAGAGAGGATTGGTGGTGGACCAGAGAACAGTTTGGAGGGAAGCAGAGAAAAGTTTGGAGAAGTGCTGTGGTGGGCTAAGGAGACCAAGACCAAGGTAAAGGGGCACCTGGCTTGTGCAGAGGGAGGGCAGGAAGCCCCCCACAAGCTGAAGAGCAGGAGAGGGAAGTAGCCCAGGGGAAGGAACCACTAGTTCAAGTGGTTTACCACTGTCCCTAGGGCCCCTGGGCTGGGACCTGGAGTAGAGGGTGGGCCCGGGTCCCTCCCTCTCCACTCCCCTCCTCTAGGACACTAGTGGGGCAGTTAATATTCCAGTTTCAGGGGCAAGAAATGGTGCTCTGAACTCCCTTCCCCCCAAGAAGAGAAAGTGCAAGACCCATCCTAGTAGTGCTGGCAATTTGCCACACGTGTAACATTTGTATTCGTTTCAACAAATGTTGAGTATCACACACTCTGTGGCCAAGCCCTCATGAATTCTTCTTGTGTTTTTTAAACGTTAAGAAACCTTTATGGTTTATTCTTTATATAACTCTTAATGTGTTGCAATGGAGACAATCCAGGAGACAAGTCTGCCTGTGTGAACTGCTTGTAATCTAAATAGGCCACATATTGATGAGGGATATGGGTGGGCCATAACCAAAATCAAAGCGACTGAGCTGTGATATTTCCCACCTCCATGAAGGGATGATTAGGATTTAGAACCTATGATTATTATTTGTATTATGGTAGCACTTAGGAATTCCAATCAAGAACCACGGCCTGTTGTACTAGGTGTTGAACAGACAACCATAGGGTTACCATTCGTCTGGGTTTTCCCGGACATGTCTGGCTTTTTGGGTTAAAAATAGCGTCCGGGGGGAATTTGTAAATAGCTACAAATGTCCGGGATTTACCCCCCACCCCCCCATGCAGAGTGCGGCAGGGCTGCAGGAAATTCAGCCGCTCGCATGGGGATCCGGCAGCCAGAGCCCTACCCCCGCAGCTTCAGATTAGCTGCCAGAGTCCAGCCAGGCCAATGTAGAGCTACTCCCCTCCCGTCCCTCCCTGCATTCTCAGATCGCCGGCCGGCTGGGCCGTTCGCATCGGGCCTCGGCAGCTCCTCCTTCTCCTCCCCTGCTCCCCCTCCCCTGCTGCCCAGCACCCCGCTCCGGCAGCACTGAGCAGGGGCAAGGACCAGGTTGTGTGTTGCGCTGGGGAGCGCAGCCACATGTCGGGCTCCACACAGAGCCCAACATGCTGTTCTGAGCAGCAGGGTAAGGGGGTCAGGGGCCTGGAGAAGGGTTTCTGGAGGGGGCAGTCAAGGGACAGAGAGTGGGGGGATTGGATGGGTCAGGAGTTCTGGAGGGGGGCTGTCAGGGCAGGGGTGTGGAGTGGGGTCAAGGCAGGCAGGAAGCAGAGGGGGTTGGATGGGTTGGGAGTTCTGGGGGTCCTGTCAGGGGGCGGGGAGCAGTTGGATAGGGTGTGGGAGTCCCGGGGGTCTCTCTGGGGGAGGGGGTGTGAATATGGGGTGGGGGTGTGGATAAGGGTCGGGGCAGTCAGGGGACAGGTAGGGGGGCAGTTAGGGTGGGGGGTTCTCAGGAGGGGGCAGTCAGGGGACAAGAAGCAGGGAGGCTTAGATAGGGGGTGGAGTCCTAGGGGGCAGTTAGTGGCAGGGGTCCCAGGAGGGGGCAGCCAGGGGACAAGGAATGGGGGGGGTTGGAGGTTCTGAGGGGGGCAGTCAGGGGATGGGAAGTGGGAGGGAGTGGATGGGGCTAGAGCGGGGCTCCCCCCGCCCAGTGTCCTCTTTTTTTGATTGTGGAAATATGGTAACCCTTGAGAACCAACAAAGAAGACAGTCCCTGCCCCCAAAAGAGCTCCCAACTTGCATGACAGCTAGGAAGCAACACAGAAAGGCAGTTAATTGGAAGTAGAAGATAACAGTAAAATGACGGGGGGGTTAGCAGAAAAGCAGAAGTCACAGCTCGTCACTTGTATGAACAACATCAGATGGGAGTGATTGTGGGCAAGGAGGGACGCGTGGTGCGGTAAGTCAGAGAGGGCATTCCTGGCCAATGGGGCAGCGAGAAAGAGAGCCTACAGACAAGACAGGAAGAAGGACTGTAAAAGAGGCAGCACTGGTGAAGCAAAGGAGTAACAGTAAAAAAACAGCTAAAACTATGGGACAAGCTACCAAAGGAGGTTGACGAATTACCATGGTTGGAAATACTCCTGGCTAGACTAGATGCTCATATCGTAGGAATGGTTTAGCCATAGTGAAATCAATCCTGCTGCAATGAAGAAAGATCGAGATGACCCACTAGTGGTCCATTCTAGTCCTAATGTGTTTAGGATTCTGTACTGCCAAGGAAAGTAACTACTAACTTAGCGGCCCTGCACGGCCAGAGAGTGAAGTGAAGAATTGATTCAAAACTTAATGAGCTTTTCTCAGGCTGTGCAAGGACCAGAGCAGTGAGTCTCAGACTCGGAAATGCTACGGGGGGAAAGTGGAGAATCGGATAATGAAAAATCAGCAGGAAGGCTGAGAACACGGACGTTGGGCTTGGGTAGGGTTCTGTACACTGGAAGAACTCAGCCTATTCTCACCTTTGCTGATGAGTCCAGGAGCAGAAACAATTGAGATAAGCCCCTGGAATTCATGCAGCCTGATAAAAGAAATTAAATCTTGTCACCACTGAAAAAAATAACCCAATATGCAAATTGCTTTTCTGCAGGAGACTTCTGCCTAGCACCACGCACAAATGTGTCCCGGGATGGGCAAGTATGTGCATTGACTTTCAAAGGCATAAAAGGCAGACCCCCTCAGTCCTAAGCTTTAACCACTAGACCATACTGCCTCTATTATTAAAGTGCGAAGCACAGGAAAAGATATTCAAGGAGAGAATAGATTTCCCCTCTCCTGGAAGTTGATAACTTAGAGCCAGGACACAGGTAGAAGCTGTGATACTTCTCCCAACTACAACAGGGAAAATCAGGAGTGCCTCCACTGAAGTCAATGCAATTCTGTTGGAGTAAACCCACTTTGGGAGGAGAATTGAACCCAGAGTGTTTTTGGGTGTGGGAAACCCATCTAGTTTTCCCCTACAAAGAAACCACTGGGAAACTCCAAGTAGGATACATAGACCCAGGTTTAGCCAGTTAGAACTAGTTTAGGGACTGTTTCCTCACCATATCCCATACAATTTAGGAAAGAAACTATCTGAGTGGTGGGAGAACAAACATGGGCGGTTAATGATTGTCAAAGAGCAAGATCCCACCTGTACTTATTTCTTTGTTTAAAACAAAAAGAAAAGGCCTGATAAGTTAAATGGGAGAGCTTGCTTGGGAACTTGAGACATGCAAAAACTCTTCACTAGCTTACATACATTAAAAATCACCTGTGATCTCTGAACAGACTGAGGACTGTTTCTGCCTTAAAAAAAAAAATCATTTGCCTACAAGCTGTCAGTTTCCTCTTGTGTTGAGGACGACTCCTGTTATATCCTTGGGGGCAACAGTTTTAGGAAGAAATCACTGGGACACAGGCCTTGGCTACACGGGCAATTCACAGCGCTGCACTTGCTGCGCTCACGGGTGTGAAAAAACACACACCCCCTGAGCACAGCGAGTGCAGCGCTGTAAAGCACCAGTGTAATCCGTGCCTGCAGCGCTGCACACTCGCTCGCAGCGCTGCAAGCTATTCCCCTCGGAGAGGTGGAGTACTTGCAGCGCTGCAAGGGAGCTCTCGCAGCGCTGGCGGTGCGACTACTCTCGCGCTTCACAGCACTGCCGCGGCAGCGCTGTGAATCCGCGAGCGTAGCCAAGGCCACAGAGAGCTGTAAACCTTGTAGCAGCCATTTATCTCCACACTCCATACACAACAACTCCAGTAAAGTTACTCTCGATTCACACTGGAGTGAGCGGAGAATTGTGTCCCATAGACTTCTTAAAAAAGCCCTGACCCATGTTGCCTCTAACCCCATAAAATCAAAAAAATTTAAAAACTAAACTTCCTATTCAAGCTGCCTGTTTAATTTCTGCATTTCTTCTTGAATAATGGGGAAAGATATGGGCGGGATCTCAAAGGAACATAATGGAGTTAGCTCAAATCCCACTGAAATTCATGGGAATTAGGAGTTTAACTTGTTTAGCTCCTTTTGAAAATCCCAGGCCCAGTCAGTTTCACTTTAATGTATCTATTCAGTTCCTGTTCTTATGTTGACAATGGATGAAGATCATTACATTTTGACTAGGCCATGGTTCAGGGAATCATGCTCCTGCTCTCCAAAGAGATGAGCTACTTAAGTTAGATCAAAGGGATGTGGAATGGAGGGCGAGTTATCAAGAAAATCTTCTGAATAGTGAGACCAACAAGGCTACAAAGTAGGCTCCCAAGGGAAGTGGTGGAAGCATTATTGCTTGGGACATTTAAACTGTCTGGGAAGAATTCTACTACATGTACAACCGGAGACAATCCTGCACTGGCAAGGAGATGGATTCGATGAACAGATAGGTCTTTTCTTAGGGTTGCTAGAGATTCTCTGACATTTTGAGTCAGTTACCTGATTAGGTTAAGATTGGGTGGTTGGCCCCCCAGCCGCTGGGGGAGGTTGGCCCCCCAGCCGCTGGGGGAGGTTGGCCCCCCAGCCGCTGGGGGAGGTTGGCCCCCCAGCCGCTGGGGGAGGTTGGCCCCCCAGCCACATCCCTTGTCCCTGAGGCTCCACCCCTCCCCTTTCCCTTCTGCCCCCCTTTCTTCACAGGAGCCCAGAGCACCAGCACCATGCAGCACAGCCGCAGTGCCCCCAGCCCCAGTGCGCCGAGCAGCACGGTCTGACCGCTGGGTGGGCACCGCGGCCCCCAGTGCCAGTCACCCCAAGTCCCTGCAGGAGGCCAGCCAGCCCCAGCCAGTCTGGGCCAGGGTAGAGCGCAGGGAACTGCAGGAGTGAGTCTGGGGGCAGAATGTGGGTGGGCTGTTTGGGGAGGCACAGACCTGCCGCCTATGAGGTTAAGGAAGATTGGCCCAGTGGTTAGGGAATTAGCTGGGAATTTGGGAGACTTTGGCTCAGTTCCCTGCACTGTCATGGGGCATCTGTGCTCTCAAGCCCACCCTGCACCCTACGCTTGAGAGCGTGGGCTCCAGCCCGAATCAGAATGTCTACACGGCTATTCTTAGAGCACTAGCACACCTAGGCGCCGAATTACTCAGATCCCGGGGGCTGTTCGACCCCCGCTCCGCCCCAGGCCCCACCCCCACTCCACCCCTTCCTCCAAGCCCCCCCAGCCCCATCTCTTCCTGCCGCCACTCCACCCCCTTCCCCTGCCTCTTCCTTTCCCCACTCCCCTCCCTCCCCCTCAGCACCTCTTGCACACCGCTAAACTGCTGATCCACGGCGGGCGGGAGGCGCGGAGCGGGAGGAGCTGATCCGCTGGGCTGCTGGTGGGTGCTGAGCACCCACTATTTTTTTTTCTGTGGGTGCTCCAGTCCTAGAGCACCCACGGAGTCAGCGCCTGTGTTAGCAAGAGCCCTGCCAGGGCAAGTCTGTGGCCCCACGCTGGGAGGCTTGTTGCCGGATGCAATGTAGACATTCCCTTAGAGTCAGAGTTTTAAAGGCCCCAATGATGCAGATCGGCAGCTGGTGGGATTTTCAAACGTTCCTAGGTGGACGTACCTCGGGGCTAGAGCCACAAAAGGATTCGGGTCCTAACTGCTATTTTAGGCACCTAAGTCCAAAGCTTAATTCTCAAAATTTCTGATCGGCTGCCACCTAACTCTCTAGTCCCCTAAAGTCCCTCGGTCCCTAGAGTTTCCACCAATAAAGTCCCTTAGGCACTTAAAAATCAACTGGGCATGCACACAGCTGGCTAACTCCTGACGCCCAGTGCAGCTCACACCTCAATCCTGATCTCATACTAGGCCGTCACCCCTCTGGGGCCTGATACAGTGAGAGTTCTCACAGGCTGCAGAACAGATCAGGCCCTGAGCAAAATGGAGAATAAAGGTAGCGATCCCCTGATAACTGTTAGCCTCGTGGTTAGCACACACCCCCAAGATAGTTGCCCCTCCCCCCCGCCTGATTGGGAGCAGGCCCCACCTCTCCAGTACATACCCTAACCCCAGAGCTATGGGGTGGTCTGGTGTGGGACTCTGTTAATCTCTCCTATTGAAGCCAGTCCACTTTGTAAAAACAAATAGTTACTAGGCCAGAAAAACAGCAGGAATGACTCTATGGCCCTGGGGTTGGGTCACATTCCTAGGCTCGAGGAAACCTGACGTCCAGTTCCTCTTCTAATAACTACTTGTTTATACAAAGTGGAACAGCTTCAGGCATTGCAACACTGAGCCCAAGTCCCCTTTTTAGAGCTAGTCCTAGGTGCCTAACTCCCCCAATGGGAACCAGGCCCGTCCGAAAATCCCACCAGGCGCCTAGCTGCACCAAAATGCCTTTTAAAGTCTAGTCCTGAGTCTCTCAAGCCCAGGTCCTCAAAGGTATTCAGGCTCCTAACTTCTACTGAAATCAATGGGAGTTAGCCGCTGTGGAGCCTTCTGAGGATTGGGGCATCTGTGCCTCCATTCCCATCTGTAAAATGGGGGTAACAGCATTTTTATACCTCGTGATAGTGTCTGGAGGATAAATATGTCACAGTGTGTGAAGCATTCTCAGCTACTGTGCTAGTGATGGATACGGTCTCATGTGCTAGCAATGCAGAAATGTTTAGCGCATTGAGGGCTCAGGAAGGAATAGTTATTGTTTAACCATTGGCTAGGCAGAGGGGGGGTTGCCTTCCTGTGACGGACCAGCTGTAGGCCACTACCATGGGCGTGGTAGCTATTTTCCTAGAGCTTCCTTAAGCCATTTGCAATGGACAAGAAACCAACCAGAGTCAATAAATGCTCAGGGCTTTGTGCTAACCCTAGAACTGAATTCCTGAGCCTTGACTCACGCTAACCGGTGTGAATAACTTACTAGAAGGCCAGGCAATTCGCAATCCTCAAGCGGAAGCATTTGGTGCTGGATTTCAAAGGGCAGTGGATGGCATAAAGCCACACACAGTGTTTGGCAATGAGGGGGTTAATAGCCACCTGGGCTGTACAGGGAAGCAATTACTCCCTTCCAACCTGAGGTTTCAGCTACCTGAAAGGGGGAGTACCTCAGGAGAGGCTGATTGGGAGAGCGCAGCAAAGAGGGAAGTTGCTAAGAGTCAGGGAAGGGAGGGTAGCTTCCTCTCTTTCTCTCCTCCCTGGAAGCTTTGCCCTGGCTTCTTCTGACCCGCACAGCTGAGTGTTATGCCAAGGTGAGAAAGGTAATTAATTGGTGTGATTAATTTTAGTCATGTGATGGATTTACCTTGTGTTAGGCTCTGACAGCGAAGATCTGAAAAAAGTTTAAAACCTAACGAAAAGTTCTGACCTCTCTCCACCCCCATTTACTCACGTGTGATCAGTGGATGTTGATTGTACATAAGCAATGGAAGAAACTAGTCCTAGCTCTTCTTTCATCAGCGAATGGGGTGCTGGGAGAGGGTCACTTCTGAATGTGCATGAAAAGGTGGGCTGGTCCCTTTTCCTGTTCACCTCCTGGGAAAATTCTATGCGTTCACGGCTATTTTTCTGTTATATTCCAGGAAGGAAACAAATTGTCCTCTGTGCACATGGAATAACACATAGGCTGGCACCTCTGGCAGAAGGGATGTGTATTAAAGAGGTGTCTTACTTTTTCCTAAACTAGAGGTGCCCATATTTACAAAGGCCTCAATGGCACCTGAGAGTTCTACCGAGCTTACATATTATATTGATGATATAATATTCAGCATAACCCCACGGGGGTGCATGGTGTTTTACCTAAAATTAAAAAATAGACGGGGCTCCTGCCCCACAGAACTTACAGCATGTTCCTGATCCTACAAACACTTAAGCCTGTGCTTTATTACCACGAGTAGTCACCTCGATTTAAAGTGAAGCAAATGCATCAGTGTTTGTGAGATGGCCTTATGCAATGAAGTTTGGATCAGAACATCCCCAAAATTCAGGGAAGTTTAGGGCTTGGGGTTGCCGCATGTCAGGTAATTGTCACGTACGTTTAGGATTTTAACTCAGAAGAGCATTGCAGGAGGCTGTTTGCGCCACTTAAAGTCCATTTTACCTGTGTCCTTTAAGATGAAGGACTTAACTCTGCCGATAAACTGAGGTTTATTATATTACTACTAGCTAAACAATCAGAGATGCGTAACCCAGCATTACTGTTTAGTGTTCAAAGAAAAAACATTCATTAGGCTGCATTCCAAAACAGCTTACCATCAATTACTACTCAGAGGTTTCAGCAGTAGCAATAACACTTATAGCGGGGTGGGCAAACAACAGCCCCTGCTTGCCCCTCTCCAGCTGGGGAGCAGGGTCGGGGGCTGCTCCAAGCAGCTCCTGGAAGCAGCTGCATGGCTCTGCTCCGGCTCCTACACGCTCCAATGGCCCTCTCCGGGGCTCCAATCGGAGCTGTAGGGGCAGCGTGAAGAGCTGCCTGGCCACGCCTCCACGTAGGAGCTGGAGGGGGAACATGTCGCTGCTTCCGGGAGCCACTTGCAAGAAGCGCTGCCCAGAGCCTGCACCCCTGAGCCTCTCCCCATGCCCCAACCCCCTGCCCCAGCCCTGATCCCCCTCCCGCCCTCCGAACCCCTCGGTCCCAGCCCAGAGCACCCTCCTACACCCCTAACCCCTCATCCCCAGCCCCACCCCAGAGCCTGCACCCCCACCTGGAGCCCTCACCGCCCTCCTACACCCCACTCTCCCGCCCCAGCCCGAAGCCCCCTCCCACACCCTGAACTCCTCATTTCTGACCACACCCCAGAGCCCTCACCCCCTCCCGCACCCCAACCCCAATTTCGTGAGCATTCATGTCCCGTCATACAATTTCTATTCCCAGATGTGGCCTTCAGGCCAAAAAGTTTGCCCACCCCTGACCTATACTGTCTGGGCACAGTATAAGTGATCAGAGTAAATATTTTTCAATGTAATATATAATTAAACAATTATATCAACAAAGGTCTTAATCCGAGCTTAACTTCAGCAATGGCTGTCTTTGGCTGTAAAAGCACTCGAATAACTAGAGTAGAGCAGGGACCCAATTTTCTGTTCTGTGGGAAACTGACTTTTTTTTTTTTTTTTCCTTTATCTGAAATGGAACAAACCCAAAACATTTTGGAATGTCTCCTGAAACAAAATTCTTGGGGGGAGTAAAACAAAGCATTTTGGGTCGATGGAAACCTTTCATTTTGACAGAAACCAAAAATTGAAATGTTCCGTTCTGAAAACATTTTCAGGTGCCCCATTCTGTTTTTCCTAAATGAAGCTTTGTCCCAAAATGGACATCTTTGTGCCAAACTCTTTGCTTTTGACAAAACGTCATTTTCTGATGGAGACACAGGATCTGTTTGCTCTCACAAACAGGAATCAAATTATTGCAGCTTCATTGTTTGTATCTTAGGCCCTGATCCTCAAAGCTCAAGGAGGGTGCAGAAGTCTGCCTGCCTAAACCACCTTGCAGGATTGGGGTCTTCGGTCTCCACTGAATAAAACGTTGCTGTTGGCAACTCTCATGTTTTTATCATGAGTCTCCTGGTACTTGATGTTCTTAAAGTTCCAGCTCATGGAATCACAGAGTTCAAGGCCAGAAGGGACCAGCAGATCATCTAGTTCGACCTCCTGTATATCATAGGCTACTGACCCCATCCAACAACTGAAATTAGACTTGAGTATTATAGTCCTCTGTCACCTAGACTATGATGACAGGCAGAGAATAGGAGGGACTGAGGTGCACCAGTGCCTGAGGCCCCTGCAATGGCAGGGAAATGATTAAGTGAGATACAGCCAGATAACCCTGGAAAGTGACCTGCACCCACACGCTGCAGCAGAAAGTGAAACTCCCCCAAGGTCATTGTCAATCTGACCTGGGGGAAAATTCCTTCCTGACCCCACACATGGTAATCAGTTAGACCCTGAGCATGTGAGCAAATCCATCCAGCCAAGCACCTGAGAGAGAGAATGCTCAGTGCCATCTCCGAGCCCTGGCCCTCCCCATCCAATATCCCATCTCCAGCTGTGGCCATCCCTAATAATTCAGAGGATGGTGATTTAAAGAAAAATACAATGGGATGAAGAAAAATCCCTTCCCGACCACAGCAGTTGGCTGGCTGAAACCGTGAAGCATGAGCTTTTAGGAAGATGTTCCGGAGTCATGTGATTATGTGAAGCAAAGTAAGTTTCTAGCCCTCGCAGTGGTGGAGAAAAGCTTGAAAAGATGACCCGAATGCACCCTAAAGGCTCCAAAACCGGAAAGCAAAAGAGAAGAACCCAACATTTCTTAAGGAAAAAAAAAAGAAAACTTAAGGTTTTGGGGCCTGCCTCGTGATTTTTTTTGTATGCTTGGTATGCAATTTGCTTTTAGATACTTGTGTTTAGGGAAGTGAATGTGTCTGAAAAAAACTCATTCTAGCCTCTGATTATGTAAATCTTCGGTACCAGACAGCTACAGTGGTAGATCCTGATGGGAAACGAGCTGTGTTGATTGGTTGCTAGGGTGCTTTGTTCTCTGTGATAGCAGCCAGGCTGGCTTCAGTCTGCTCAGGTGTATGTCTCTGGAATCAGAAAATGCTCCCACCTCCCTCCTGTGGGAGGTCATCATTGATAATCGTTCAAAGTCAAGGATGGTTCCTGTGATCCTCTTAAGCTGTTCACCAGTTCCTTAACTCGGTGGTTCTCAACCTTTCCAGACGACTGTCCCCCTTTCAGGAGTCTGATCTGTCTTGCTGACCCCCAAGTTTCACCTCACTTAAAGACTTGTTTACACAATCAGACATAAAAATACAGAAGTGTCACGGCCACACTGTTACTGACAAATTGCTGACTGTCTCATTTTTACCATGTAATTAGAAAATAAATCAATTGGAATATCAATATTGTACTTACAGTTCGGTGTATAGCACACAGAACAGGATAAACAGGTCAGTGTCTGTATGAAATGTTAGTTTGCCCTGACTTGGCTAGTGCTGTTCCTGTAGCCTGTTGTAAAACTAGGCAAATCTCTAGATGAGTTGATGGACCCCCTGGAAGAGCTCTGTGTACCTCTGGGGTACATGTACCCCAGGCTGAGAACTACTGCTTAACTGAGTCTCCAGACTTAGCTGCCTAAGTCTTCAGAGAAAGTTGTAAAGTTTTTCACTTGAGTGTCTACTTAACTTTTCCTTATTCTTGAGAAGACTATTTACTTGTTCCCATAATATAAGAACTAGGGGCCACCAAATGAAATTAATGGGTGGCAGGTTTAAAACAAATAAAAGGAAGTTCTTCTTCACACAGCGCACAGTCAACCTGTGGAACTCCTTGCCTAAGGAGGTTGTGAAGGCTAGGACTAGAACAGGGTTTAAAAGAGAACTAGATAAATTCATGGAGGTTAAGTCCATTAATGGCTATTAGCCAGGCTGGGTAAGGAATGGTGTCCCTAGCCTCTGTTTGTCAGAGGGTGGAGATGGATGGCAGGAGAGAGATCACCTGATCATTACCTGTTAGGTTCACTCCCTCTGGGGCACCTGGCATTGGCCACTGTCGGCAGACAGGATACTGGGCTGGATGGACCTTTGGTCTGACCCAGTATGGCTGTTCTTATGTTCTTTCGTATGTTCAAGTCACATTGGCAGTGGTTCTGCTTGTGTTCATGTCAGTCTTTCTCTTTCTGACTTTGAGTCTTCCACTCTGAAAAATAACAAATACTGGCACTGCCCTTGATGCTGCTATTATAAAACGCTCTCTCTGCTCAGACTATTTTCATAAAGGGTGTCTAATATTAACAAGTGTTAAGTGAAGAATAAGTTAACATCGAGGAAGGACAGTTTTCTTCTGTTCTCGAGCTTTCATAACCGAGCACTCACAGAAACAAACACTCTCCTTACTGTGTAAGTTATATGAAACAACAACAGAAAGTGTTGTGAACAGGGAGAAAACAAGGACCTTGAACTTCATGTTCTGAAATATGATCAGCAGGGTTTGTCTCTTATCTCCTTTCTAGAAGGGGACGCTTGGCAAACATCTTGGTATTTATGATTTTAAACCCTTTTGTGGTTCCTGCACCAGCTCAAGCTCATTAGACAGGTGGTTCTTTCTAATTCAGGCAAACATTTTCCCCAAATCTGAGGGCAGGTGGGGTCAGATCTCAGGTCTTGGTTTGTAGCCATCTCTAACAGAAAAGTGCTTTTCATATCACAAATTTAAGCACACCCTGCCATGCTGCCTGGTTACTATCTATTTTTTCTTAGAGAGATGAACAGAAATTGTTTCTTTCATCAGCCATCCTAGATCAGTTTTGTCCTTGCTCTGCAGCTATAAGGAAGGGGCAGCACTGGGGTTCTCTGGCATACACGGTGCAGCTTACTTTCCAAACAACTCCAATATTCAAAAAGTAACATGGCAGCTGCTTTATTATGATGTTTCCAAATGCTCTGGGCCTGACCTTCATTGGTGCTGAGCACTTGAACCTCCCACTGACTTCAAATAGCATTGTGGGGTCTCAGCACTGCTGAAAATGAGGCCCTCTGGTCTCTCTGGCTTGTATGTGCAGGAGGTGATCCCTGATCAACATGGGGAAAGTGAGTGGAATAGAGTCCGGCTTGGTGAAGTAGGGATCCAAATTTTGGAGCAGTCTTCATCTCTGTGATGGGTGAAGCCCCGGATATGAACATTCCAAACTTTGGAAACTCTAATATGTATAAACCTCTTCCCGAAATATTACAACTCTCAGCAAAGGCCCAGCTGTGAACCATAGTTATAATTGGGGAAATGCCCCCAAGTTACCACCGTACCAAATAGATGTTGGCTAGCCTTTGGCCAAATGGAGACTATGACCAAGTATTTCACCGAGTCTATTTGTCCACAAACTAGTGGAGTCCACATGTGGTGCCAGAAGTTGCTGTATGTTTCCTGCGGGTAACACTTTCAATGGGAATTTTCAATTTGCAGGCAGCAGATAAACCAAAAAGTTTGTGCTAAGTTTTGTAGCCACTCCCTGCATATCTAATAGGCTCTATTTTTATTAATGAGTGGTTTGTATGCAGCTGTGAAAGCGAATTACCTTATTTTCTCTATACCGCACCTTTAAATTTCTAAAGCCTTTGCCGGTGAGCAGAATCAGCAGCCATTTTGGTCTCCAACTTTCTGCAGCCTGTAACTGAGGAGGTGCACACACTCTGCTCTCTCAGCAAGCCTTTAGTTCATTCTTACTATTTTCCTATATAAGCCATATGAGGTCATCCCTGGTTGGTAACACCCCTGCAATGTTCTGTGCAGGGAAATGGTAAAATTCAGTTTGGTTCGGTTTTTAGACTGGCCTTGCTATCAGGGTGTCTGATGGCAGGTAGTGAAAGATAGGCAATCTGTTGTGTCACTTCCACTGGTTCTGTTTAAGAAAGAGCAACCTACCTCCAGGTTTCCTCTGTGACCGTGGACAAGATTACTTAGTCTCGCTATGCCCCATCTGTAAAATGGGACTAATGCTTTCCTATCTCACAGGCCCGTCGTGGAGTAAATACAATAGATTGTGACGTAAGGGGGGCCATGTAAGTACTTTAAGGTACATCCACACTGGAATAAAAACCCCAAGGCTGGCCCACATCAGCTGACCGAGGCTCGCAGGGCTCGGCTGCAGGGCTAAAAATTGCTGTGTAGATACCCGGGCTCTGAGACCCTCCTGCCCATTCAGGATCTCAGTGCTTGAGCTCTAGCCCGTGCCTGAACATCTACCCGTGCCTGAACATTTCACAGCCCCGCAAGCCTGCGTCAGCTGACCCAGGCCAGCCATGGGTGTTGAATTGCTGTGAAGATGCACCCATAGAGTCAGGGAGCTGGAGTTTCATAGCGCTGTGCCTGACGTGCAGACATAACTTTCAGGCATTTTTGAGATCCTTGTATGAAGGTTCAAACTTCAAAGCATTATCATTAGCACACTGCTATCTCTGAAAAAGGGCGTGACAGCACGAGAAGAGTGACAAGAGGAGGAAGTGGTTGGGCTGTATGGCTTGTAGATATAAGCTAGACTGTCACTGAACAAATATTTTCACTCTGGGGGAGGGCTTCCAACCCTTCTGGTTTTACAAAAACAATGCAGACGTGATCATTGTATAATGGTTGGGGGCGGGGGACATATACTAACTCACATCAGTCTGACCATATTGCAACAAAGTCGTATGATGGCTTCCAGCAGGGATGCTGGCATCTATTGCTAACAGTGTTGTCATATGCCACACTAATGCATTCACAATGAGAATACAGAGTCACACCAGATCACACTGTTACTGAGCTGAGAGAGAAAGCAAGCATGTGAAAGGGAGATTAAAATCCCTCCATCTCTTGAAGTGATGGCACTAGAAAGGCACACCTATCCCACCAATATTTGGCATGCCAACAGAGAAGATACTTAGGCCATGTCCTTCAAGCTGTCTCATGGGAATGGACTCCTGCACCCAGTCCCATTGAAATTGATGCAGCTCTGTGTTGGCACATGTATCCACCTGCACAGAACAACTTGCAGGGTCAGGGGCATAGGCTGGTGGCAGTCCAGGTCCTAATGAACAAGCCTCCATATCAATTGCTCACCCCAGCTGGCAATCCCGTTGGAAGCCTCCGCTCAGACGTCAAGGATTGAATGGGCCAAGGAGACTGAACTGGCTGCAGGTTGAATCACAGATGAAGGGGCTGGATCTACAGGGTCATCTAGTCCATCCTCCTGAACTAGCGCTGGATCATCTTCTCTGTAAGCCCTTACATAGAATCCTAGAATGGTAGGACTGGAAGGGACCTCGAGAGGTCATCTAGTCCAGTCCCCTGCACTCATGGCAGGACTAAGGGCTTGTCTACACTTACATTTTATAGCGCTCTAACTCGCTGGCCCAGGGGGGTGAAAAATCACCCCAAAAAATAGAATAACCAGGGAGATTGAAGTGTTCACTTACTGGCTTATGTATAACATATTATGTTATACATAAGCCAGTAAGTGAACACTTCAATCTCCCTGGTCATTCTATTACAGATTTAAAAGTCACTGTCACTGAACAAAAAACTTCAGAAACAGACTTCAAAGAGAAACAGCAGAACTAAAATTAATTTGCAAATTCAACACCATTAATCTGTGTCAGTATATAATGCCTGCATCTGTAACTTTCACTCTATGCATCCGAAGAAGTGAGGTTTTTACCCACGAAAGCTTATGCCCAAATAAATCTGTTAGTCTTTAAGATGCCACCAGACTCCTTGTTGTTTTAGTCATTTTTGTTCCTCTTCTCTGGACTTTCTCCAATTTGTCCACATCTTTCCTGAAATGTGGCGCCCAGAAATGAACACAATACTCCAGCTGAGGCCTAATTCAGCATGGAGTAGAGTGGAAGAATTACTTCTTGTCTCTCGCTTACCGCACTCCTGCTAATGCATCCCAGAATGATGTTTGCTTTTCTTTCTTTTTCTTTTCTTTTTTTTAACAGTGTTACACTGACTCACATTTAGCTTGTGATCCACTATGACCCCCAGATCCCTTTCCGCAGTACTCCTTCCTAGGCAGTCATTTCCCATTCTGTATGTGTGCAACTGATTTGTTCCTTCCTAAGTGGAGCACTTTGCATTTGTCCTTATGGAATTTCATCCTATTAACTTCAGATGATTTCTCCAATTTGTCCAGATCATTTTGAATTTTAATCCTATCCTTCAAGCGCTTGCAACCCCTCCCAGCTTGGTATCGTCCGCAAACTTTATAAGTGTACTCTCTATGCCATTATCTAAATCATTGATGAAGACATTGAATAGAACCAGATCCTGAACTGATCCCTGCGGGACCCCACTCATTATGCCCTTCCAGCATGGCTGTGAACTACTAACTACTCTCTGGGAACAGTTTTCCAACCACTTATGCAACCATCTTATAGTAGCCATTGTAGTTCCTTAGTTTGTTTATGACCCCCATGCTTTATCTAGTCTACCTTTGAACACCTCTTATCAGCTTCCCAACAACTATCACCCTGGGCAAAGTGTTCTAGTTATTCCGTTGACCTTCCTGTTTAGAGAAATGTACAGTACTGCACTTTCAAGCCACTGCTCCCTGTGAGTCCAGCCTCTTCTGTCTTAAATACTGCATCGCCTTCCCATTTCTTCCAATATAGAAAGCTCTGTCTCCCTCTAAGGACTTGTCTATACTTACCGCGCTGGTTCGGCGGCAGGCAATCGAACTTCTGGGTTCGATTTATCACGTCTTGTCTGGACACGATAAATCGAACTCAGAAGTGCTCCCCGTCGACTCCGGTAATCCTGCTCGCCGCGAGGAGTACGCAGAGTCGATGGGGGAGCCTGCCTGCCGGGTCTGGACGGCGGTAAGTTCGAACTAAGGTACGTCGACTTCAGCTACGTTATTCACGTAGCTGAAGTTGCGTACCTTAGTTCGATTTGGGGATTTAGTGTAGACCAAGCCTAAGCTGTGCATACAGTAAAGTTCCCATAACCTCTCTTCCCGGGTCATCGCGCCTTCTAATCCTTTTATGGTGTTTATGCGTCTTCCCCACCCTGTCCCTGCTCTTTGCCTTCTCCCTAATCTACCTGTCTTTCTTTTGATTTAGAGACAAATGTTGTTCCATGTGTGACTGGACCAAGGCTCTGTATAGAGAAGATGTTGCCACCTTAGTCCTCTCCCTTGATTATCCTAGATACGCAATCCCCAGGATAGCACTAGTCCAGGGGTCGGCAACGTTTGGCACGCAGCTCGCCAGGGTAAGCACCCTGGCAGGCCGGGCCAGTTTATTTACCTGCATCCCTCGCCTGCACCACTTCCCGCCGCCCCCGTTGGCCCGGGACAGCGAACCGCGGCCAGTGGGGGCCGCGATCGGCCGAACCTGCCGCGTCAGCAGGTAAATAAACTGGCCCGGCCTGCCAGGGTGCTTACCCTGGCAAGCCGCGTGCCAAATGTTGCCGACCCCTGCACTAGTCTGAAGTAGTTTCCATCGTATCTGAGCACCTCGCAATCTTTAATGTATGTTTTCCTCACAACATCCCTGGGAAGTAGGGCAGGGCTATTACCTCCATTGTACAGAGGGGGAACTCAAGCACCAAAGGTGGGGTCCACAAAGGTATTTAGGCTCTTAAACCACAAACTTTAGGTGCCTTAAGTCCCAATTTTGGCTCCACTGCAATCCACAAAACTCCTGCTGACACCCCTCTCAATGCCTAAACTCACTTTCGCACCTATGTTTTCTGTTGGGGTGGGGGGGAGAAACTATTTGAAACTTGGTCCCTCCCCCGGAAAGTGCTCAACCCATTGAGCTAGGGGATATTCTGCTGTGGGGTTCCCTCCCTCTCTCCTGGTGAAGCTGCTCCACTGAGAATAAATACTTAAGTCATTGCGAAAGAGAGAATGACTCTGACGCCCAGTGGTTAGGGCACCTAGATGGAAGGTGGGAGACCCTGGGTCCAGTCCCCCTGCTCCAACCACTCTTCCGTTATTTAGCCACAGTGGAGCAGCTTCAACAGGAGAGACTGAGGGAGCCCCACAGCAGACTATCCCCTAGCTCAGGGGTGGGCAAACTTTTTGGCTTGAGGGCCACGTCTGGGTATGGACATTGTATGGCGGGCCATGAATATTCACAAAATTGGGAGTTGGGGTGTGGCAGGGGGTGAGGGCTCCAGCTAGGGGTGTGGGCTCTGGGGTGGGGCTGGGGATGAGGGTTTTGGGGTGCAGGACGGTGCTCTGGGCTGGGACAGAGGGGTTCGGAGGGCAAGAGGGGGATCAGGGCTTGGGCAGAGGGTTGGGGCATAGGAGGAGGTCAGAGGTGCAGGCTCTGGGTGGCGCTTATCTCAAGCACCTCCCAGAAGCCGCAGCATATCCCCACTCCAGCTCCTATGTGAAGGCGTGGTGCCAGCCAGGCAGCTCTGCCTCGTCCACAGGCACCACCACTGCAGCTCCCATTGGCTGCAGTTCCCAGCCAATGAGAGCTGCAGAGCCAGCGTTTGGGATGGGAGCAGCGTGCAGAGCCTCCTGGCTGCCCCTACACATAGGAGCCAGAGGAGGGACATGCCGCTGCTTCTGGGAGCCGCATGGAGCCACGGCATGCACGGAGCGGAGCAAGCCCCCAACCCCACTCCGCGACTGGAGTGCCTGCTCCCCAGTGGGAACTTGAGGGCCAGACACGGGCCGTAGTTTGCCCACCCCTGCCCTAGCTCAATAGCTAGCGCACACTCCTGAGACGTGGCAGTGAGGGGGGAATTGAACCTGGGTCTCCCACCTCCTAGCCAAGTGCTTTAACCACTGGGCTAAAAGCTATACGGTGGACAAGATCTCCTCTTCCTCAGGCTGTCTTGCGAGGCAAGAGCCAAACTTATTCTCCTAGGAGCTCCTTAAGCACCTGAGCCACTTGACTCCTGACAGCAGGTTTCAGATTGCGAAGCTGAGATAGGTGCCTCCCTGCAGCTGGCCTTAGGCGCCTATCTCCATGACAGGGGCAGGGCTCAGCACACCCCCTCTCATGGGCATCACCCATTGGCCAGCGTAAGCCGCTCCCTGACTGGTGTACTGGCTTCTGTGGATTGCATTCTAAGGGGCCTGTCTCCCCCAGGAGTTGTATAGGGTGCCTGGGCCCCTAGCTTGGCTGTTCCTGTAGGTTGCCAGGCGCCGTGATACTCAGCGCTGCAACGCCTATGGCATTTTGTGGATTTGGGCCAGAGACTAGAGCCCAGATCCTCAAAGGTATTTAGGCACTTGTGGCTTGGTGTCGATATACCTTTAAGGATCTGAGCCTGCGTGACTTGCCCAAGGTCAGATAGAAACCCTGTGGTGGAACCCAAGTCCACTGGACCGTCCTTTCTCTCCATACAGCCTCTTTGTTCAGTTTTATAATTAAATCTGAGATTTAATGTTTGGTATATAATTTCCCTCCTGTTCCTTGTTGTTTCACAAACTCCCTTTCACTTCCAGCGCACAACCTCCCACAATGCACACCTTTCCTTAAGCCAGGTGCACTCAAACGCACACCCTTAACTCTGACCTCCTCAAAATAAGGCCGTCTGTTGGTAACAGGTTCAAAGTGTTGTCAGGCAGAGTGAAAGTTGTGTGTTTTCTGCCTGACTTGTGAGGAATTGAGTATACGTGAAGGAGAGCAGGGTGGATGCTGCGTGATAAGTTGATTGCGGAGGTGGATGAGTTCATGCATTTGGGCAATATAATGTTTGGTAGATCATGTGAATTGAGGATGGTTTGGATGTTAATATTGCTATAGCTGGTGATTTCCTACTGTTGGTGCTGAAAGGAAATACACTTGTTCAACTTGAGCTCCATGTTTTAATGAATATATTTAGTCCTGGGGTATTTGCTTTAAGAAATGCATTGATAATATCTCTGGTGTATCTCCTTTTAAAGGTAGAAAATAGTCAGAAAGATAAAGTCTCAAAGTCAGAGAGAGAACGATTGAAATAATGAAAAGTATTTCAGGTCACTGCCAAACTTACTGAAGGGAGTTACAGCAGTGGAGTTCTCCAGCACTCCCCCAGTGAGGACCACAATGTAGCAAAGAGATTCCCATCCCATCTCCTAGAACTGGAAGGGACCTTGAAAGGTCATTGAGTCCAGCCCCCTGCCTTCACTAGCAGGACCAAGTACTGATTTTTGCCCCAGATTCCTAAGTGGCCCCCTCAAGGATTGAACTCACAACACTGGGTTTAGCAGGCCAATGCTCAAACCACTGAGCTATCCCTCCCCTCCACCAGATTGGTCTGGTGGACCCCAGTGCCCCCATTCACTATCTTATGCCTTCCCTGTGGCAACTCCAGCAATTGCTGACATGGGAAAGGAGTAATCTAAGACCATTCAATGGAGCTTTTGTTCCTTGTGATTGGAAGTTAGCAGCTGGAACCGAGGAGGAGCCATTCCTATGTGACCAGCAACTTTTCCACAGAACACCATGGACTCATGAAGCCCAGTCTGGGTGGCCCTGGACTACAGCAAGGGAGAAATGAATTGTAGGAGGGGAGAGACAGAAGTGAGAGGCTGCAAAGCTCACCAAGAAGAACAGAGGGACAGGGTGGTGTATATCAACAGGGAAGTTAGACCTTCCATCACCATTCCCCATTGTATTCTCTCTAATAATAGCAAAACCACACAATGAAGCCTCTGAAAAGACCTGCATTACTTCTTGGAATGCCACACACAGAGCTTGTTTCTAGCCACTGAACCGCGTTGATAATGGGGTTCTATTTTGTCTTTGCTATTAGTTGGTAGCAATAAAACAGAATTTTGTTTCTCTGCTTCCAGATTCCTTTATCTTGAAAGAGCCTGCACGTAAAATTGGGCTTCTAATATAATGACACTGTCTTCTGAAAAGTTCCTTGAAGATTTAATCTAAGTGACTTATTTCTGATATAAGGACATCTACGTTCTGTTCTTGGCTCCACCACAGAACTCTTGTGTCTGACCTTGGGCAAGTCACTTAATCTTTGGTTCGCTTTCCTCCTGGTGCATAATATTTACTGTACCTGCCTGTCAAGGGTGTGTTGAAGCTAAATACATTGTTCATAAAGATTGTTGAGATCCTTAGATGGAAAACGCTTGTAGGACAAAAGATCGTATTACAATCAACGGGATCTAGGCCTGATCCTGAGTTCACTGACACCAGTGTTAAGCAGGAGTAACTCTACACAAGGCAGGAGAGTTACACCAGTGTGAGATGAGACTTAGTCCCACAGTGTTTGAGAACTGAATAGCCGTGATTAGAATACAGAGGATGATTCTGAATGTTTTATCTGTGAAATTCTAGGTGTTCAGAATACAGGTGGATTATTTTTGTTCTAAAAGTGAGTTAGAAGGTTTTAAACAACAACTAAGAATATCTCAGCAGTGTCTTTTCTTTTTTTTAAAGGGTGTCTTGCAAAAGGGGTACAAAGCCCCCAGTCCCACATTTATAGAATTAAATGCTGGAGGATCCCAAATAGCTTTGGTAAAAGGTGGGGTTTAAACTGTAATTTGTAAGAGTTGGGGATAACACATTTATAGGCTGGCTTTATTCTCAGGGATTCTTTTTTGTAAAGCAACATTGTTAGAACACAGCAACTATACTATTTATTGCTACTACTAAACAACTTCATTCAGCACCCACTGTGCACAAGATGGCATCCAGACACCTAAAGATACTGCCCCCAATAGCTTACAGTCTAAGGCCCCAGTCTTGCGAGCAGTTCTTTGTGGATAGACTCCTGCACCTGCAAAGAGCTCCTTACAGGATCTCAGCCACAATGAAGCAATGACAAAGCAGAAGGGAATGGGTAGATGGAATAAGGTACAGAGGTTATAGATACCACATTGGGTGGAATTTGGTGCATTCCAAAGGCCAGAAATAAATCCTCTTAAGAAAGAGTGAGCCTGGATAAACGAACTAGGCCAGAGCTGACTGAGCAGTATTCATAGAGGGGGAAGAACCTCATTGGCGGCGGCAGGCAGGGAAACTTCCCCCAAGCCTCCACCCCCACTTCTAGTATTAACACTATTGACTATGTGGAATGGCTGCAAAGTGGGGGATTCTCTAACTTATTATCTTTAAAACTTCTGGTCAGTTTTCAATGTTTCAGATAACCCAGAGTCTTAGAAGTGTTTGAGGCTGCATGCCCCCATTTCTCCTCCCCTTCCATCATCATAAGAACATAAGTTCTTCCCCACTGAGATCTGTGTTGGAGGGTAGCCAGCCACAGGGCCTGTTTCATTCATTCTGGTATTCCGGCTTCTGCTTTGCTCCACCTCCAACATAACAAGCACCATAGGAATCAAACAAGGAAGTTTCCCAATCAGGGAGTGCTATAAACAAGCTAAGGAGACTGATGCAAAATAGGACTGACTCATCCAATGTTCATACTAACAGCACATTTAATCTGGAACAGAGAGAAAGGATGGGAGTCCCTGGGACATTCTCTACCATGGGAATGTGGAAACCTCTCTAACAATATTTATTGGTTGGTTTGGTTTTTTTGATCAAATCACAAGTTTGATAGAAAACCCAATGGAGTTTGCCTATTTGCATATGGCCTTGTTAATATAAATGTACTGATGCAACTCAAAATATATGAGGTTCTGACACTGAATTCAGATTGGAGAACTCAGTGCAAACGTTACCACAGCAGTACTACTGCTGATGCAGTATAAGTCAGCCTTTCGTTCAGGGCCTCTGCAGATCCTCACTCCTACATGCTCTCTCATTATCTGAGCCTTGTAAGTGGGCATGACTCCAATGAAGTTGCCTTGCTTACAGCAGGGTTGATTTTTGGCTCACAGTTGAGTACAACAGTCTTGCTGTCCAAAACACTAAGCAGGTTTGCTTTTGTTGTGGTCAGCATCTACACTTCCTGGTTCTTGTGCAATAGCAAACGCTTCTGTGTCTCATCCGGCTAAAATTGGCCCAAGAAAGATATTACCTCACCCAGCTCGTCTCTAAAAATTTATCATCATAGGCGATCAAAGCACCTTCCGAGGAAAAACAACAGGACTGTTGCTTTATAATTCTCTACTATTTGCCTCCCCATCAATAGCAGTAAGGGGTAATTTGTGTTTAGTAGCTAGAGTTTTTAATTGTCAAGGCAAACCAATGGCCTAGAGATGTTTAACTACTGTTTCACTAAAGTGAGCTCATTCAAATGACTTTGAGTCAGGCCTCAAAAATCATGCGATTAAAAAAATGTCAAGGTGGTCCTTCTTTGCCCGCTGGGGTTTTGGTTTTTTGTTGTTGGGTTGTTTCGAGGGAGGGAGGGTGAGCTTTTATGTTATCAAGCTTTTCTCCGAAACTGAAGGTTAGAATTTACCTTTTTTAATTAAAGATGGGAGTCCCATGTAGGCCATGTCTATACTATGGGTGCTACAGCACCGTAGCTGTGCCTCTGTAACGCCATAGTGTAGACACAGACTACAGCGATGGAAAGGGGTTTTCCATCCCTATAGGAACTCCACCTCCCCAAAGACTGTAGCTAGGTCAATGGAAGCATTCTTCCATCGGGGTAGCTGCCTCTACACTAGGGGCTAGGTCGGCCTAGGGACAATACTCAGGGGTATGGATTTTTCACAACCCTGAGCCCCATAACTATGTCAACCTATGTTTTAAGTGCAGACCAGGCTGTAATCCCGTGAGTCCAGTAGCTGGGCCTTTTTTAGAAAACAAAACCCCACCAACTATCATAAGCCCCATAATAAAATTCCAAGAGTGAGCAATGCTGGTCCTCTGCGCTGGGGACTAGTCTGCACACATCTGCACAGGCTTAATTTTCAATGTGATTTTTTTTTTTTTAAACCAACTTATTTAAACGGGTGTAAACCTCTGTGTGGACACGCTTCTTTTGAGTGAAAAGAGGGTTATCTGTCTAACTTCAGTCAATTTAGGAACTGATTGAAGCTAAACTGCAGTAAGCCACTCGTCTACTGAAATAATCATTTACACATGGGTTGCCCCTTGGGATGGGGTCTGCAGGCCCCACATTGAATGAGGATGAGGAGTAGACCAATCCTGGGCTAGGGAGGCCTTACCCCTCAACAGGTCCGGGGCCTGTTCCCAGTGGAGGAACAGCTTTAAAAAGACACTGGTACCACAGGCGAGAGGAGGAATGAGCTGTATGTGGCAGATGCTGAGAGCGGCAACTGCTTTGTGAGGGCTGCTCTAGCATCAGGGACTTGGATTCCCTCTCTTCTTTGGGAGCTGAACGCCCAGAGAGAAACTGACTGACTGAACAGACACTAAGAGAGTGAGGAGAGTCTGCTAAGCCAGTGACTGTGCCCCAAACACAGGCACTCCAGACCAGTAGCACGTGATCTGGGGGTAATTTGGGGTTGCTCAGTAACTGAGCTGGAGACATTGAGACACTCCTGGTTCAGCATGAGGTGAAGTGCATGGGCCTGGGTCCCCCTACTTTCCCCCCCCCCCCCCCAATGCGCCTTTATAGTGATGAACTCTGAGAGAGCATTCAGAGCATGGGCCGTAATTGAGGCCACAGCTGCGGCCTCCCTGGGAGGACTAGACTGGCAGAACCTGTAAGGCTGTGAGCTAACCACAAGGCTAGCTGGTCACCTGTTCCTGCTACAAGCCTGTTCAGCTAAATTGGTTTGTGAACGTGCTGAAATTAAACCAATGCTTAACTTGTGTGTGACAACAAGCCCTTGGTTTTATTCTATGCATGGGTGGGGCCTGAACTGTGTCTGGTTTTCACTTATAAATGCCCATATGCTTCAGGGTGAAGATGGCAAGCTGGCAGTCCTCTGCTAACCAGTACTTTTCCCTAACAGCTGTCACTCTTTTACTCCAGTCTGCTCTTAGTTTTTGTTTTTTTTAAACAAAAATTGTCCCTGGTGCCTTTGATTCTAAAGTTAGCCTTCAGACTGTTACCCGAACGTATGTCTGCCGCCAGCCTGAAACAGTAGCCCAAAGAAGATGTGAACTTCCCCATTTGTATCAGTCATGACGCAGAAGCCTTAATAGTGTTGTCCACGCTGCAAAAAAAAAAAAAACAACAAAAAAAAAAAGCCCTACGGCAGCAAGTCTCAGAGCCTAGACCTGCTGACTTGGGCTTGAGCTAGGGCATTAAAAATCGGGTGGATGGTCTCACTTGGGCTCTGAAAACCAGTGAGGGGGATGGGTCTCTGAGCCTGAAGGGAACACCTTCATGGCTATTTTTAGCACTAAGACGTGGGCTCTGAGACTTGCTGCCCCAGGTCTTTCTTCTTGATGGATTGATTGATGCTAAATGTCAGTGTTCTTAGCCATTTCGGGACTGATCAAAGCATGCACCCAAACGGGCTGCTCCGCACACACTTTACTGTGAAGGGCATCTCGTTTTGGTGCGATAGGTGGGCAGACCTCTGCCCAACACTGCCATTTCATCCAGCAGTGTCACCTATTGCTTTATACCACTGTGACGGGACTGGGAATCTGGTTAGATCAATCTCATCTGTATTTTTTGTTTTTAAATGGGGGAAGAAAAAAAAAAAACTTTAAAACGGCACGCTTCTTTTCAAGCAGACTTATTCAATAATTTCTCCAGCTGCTTCTGCCATTCCCTAGTTATAAGGTCCACCCATGCTCCCACCAACCCAAGACCCAGCCCATGTTAGAACTGATCCTGAAAAGCATGTTCAAAGTCGAGCTCGTACAGAAAGGATGTACATCCCATAGTACTACCAAGGTCATGCATCCATAATTCATGAGTCAGGTCCCCAAAAATCATGAGCTTGGCTTAAAAATAATTTTAAAAAAATCATTTTGTGTTTTTATTTGCTGTCTGGTTGTTTTATTTTTTCTCTGCACCACAAAGGAATAAAACATATTTTTGAAAAGCAAACTGATATTCCTATATCACTTGACTCCAGGAACTGAGGTTTTAAAAAGAGTGTTGGGCAACACTCCATGCACAAGTCACAACTGCTGCCCCAAACACCCCCTTTTCCTCCACTTCCCCTCCCCCTTAAACTTTCTCAAAAATCCACCCCCTGCCCTCTGTGCACCTCTCCTCCCTAGGCAGCCCCCAGCCTGGCTCCATGTGCAAGCACAAAAACACCCATCGTCCCAGCCACCTTTCAGGCCGGGCGACCCTACAATAACAAACAGAAAACAACCCGACCAAAGAACCAAACTTGTTCCAAACTTCCGGCAGGCTGGGCGGGGACTAATCGCAAACTGCGCCCATGCCCGGGGAGGGGGGGGAGACCAGAGCGCAAAGCGACTCCCCACCCCGGAGCGCAGTGGGGCCAGCCCGGAGCGCGGGGAGGGGCGAAGGGAGCCAACCCACTGCCGGCTCTTGCATCAGCTGGGGAGCGGCCGCCCCACTCTGCCCCCGGCCCCGCTGGGGCGCCTATAAGAGGCTGCGGCGGCGGCAGCCGGGTTGCAGGCGGGGAGCGGCGGCGGCAGCATCGCTGGGCTCCTGCGCGGCCAGGGACGGTAAGTGGGGAGCGCGGGCGCCACGTGCTCCGGCCGGCCGGGGATGGTCCCGGTCCCGGTCCCGGTCTCCCCCCGGGGATCTCCGGCGGGACGCTGCGCCCTGC
This sequence comes from Trachemys scripta elegans, assembly GCF_013100865.1. Taxonomy (NCBI): domain Eukaryota; kingdom Metazoa; phylum Chordata; order Testudines; family Emydidae; genus Trachemys; species Trachemys scripta. Next base: position 7,230,582 of record NC_048314.1, read on the forward strand.
TGCCGGGCGGCGGCTCAAGCCCTGCTGGGTCGGGGATCCCGCGGGGGGAAACGACCCCTCTCCTGCCCGCCGGCCCCAGCCTCTCCGGGGAAGTTCTTCCCCCGCTCCCCTGGGGCGCTCCGGGGCCTGCAGCTCCGCTCCGGCGCATCGCGCTGAACCGAAACTACTGAACTGGCGCAGCTCGTGGAGCGGATGCGGCGAGTCCCGGCCCGTCCCCTGCCCCACGGGGCTCCCGTTTATCCCGCGCACACGCCGTGCGCGCTGGGGAAGGGGTGCTTGGGCCGCGCCGGTGTAGCCAAACCGCTCCAGCGTTTGTGTGTAGACGAGCCCCGCGTGGCTGCGCCCACCTGACAACGTACACGGCCGTCGCTGGGTCTCTGCCGGAGATTTGTGGCGCTTTCGATCGCTTCTCCCGGATACAGACGGTCCATTTCCCGCCCTCTGTAAATGACTTGTTTTAACAAAGGCCGCGCTTGGGGGGCAGGACTGTCTTTGTGCAGCGATAGAACTCCTCGCAAACGCGTCCCAAGGCTGCAGGGAGGCGCTGTAGTTGTGGCGGGCGGGGTGGCTTTTTGTTTGTTTGAATCGGGTGGTGGAATTGCTCTGGGTTTTATGGTCGATCGTTCCTCAGTTACAAAATTTAAATAGGAAATGGCGCCAAAGCACCATTTCCTTTCCACTGCGGAGATGGTGCAAGATGATAGAACTGTGCATCTGCCCAGACTCTGTTACCACTGTAACGAGAAATAAGTTGCCTGCTCTCCCATCTACCTGCTGGAAGGAGTGAGCTGTGGGGGCTGTCAGCCCCAGCCGCTGAGAGGTTTTCCTGCTCTCCCCATGGCTAGAGTACACCTTGTTCTGGAAGGGTATCTATAACTGGGACTTCTTTTGTTTTCCTCCGTTCTCTAGATCCGTCATCATGTCTGTGTCACACAGTTCCAAGCTGAACAAGGTGGTCAGGGACCAGTACATGAGGCTTCCCCAAGGGGGCAGGGTCCTGGTGACTTACGTATGGATTGACGGGAGTGGAGAAGGAGTCCGCTGTAAAACTCGGACCATGGACCAGGAACCAAAGTGCATAGAAGGTAATGCTGGGCCTGTCAGCTGTTTGGAGCAGTCACCCTCTTGTGTCTGTACATGGAGCAAAATATAGAAGCCAAGAGTTTTAGATGCAAGGCCTGTAACACTAGTAACATTATATGAGGAGCTGCTGTATGTTTGTTTGATTCATTTGGTGGCATAATGCACAGAACAGATCTCTTTTCCCTGCGGATTATACAAAGTAAACTAACAGGGTTGCGGATGTATGTGAGGTGATATGGTAACTAGCCAGCCTTCTCCAGGATGATCGTGTTTGCTATCAATCTCTCTGTCATCGATGCTAGGATGGTGAGGGGGCAGCATTCTTACCTCTTAAGAGCAGGGGTCATTTCCAAGAAGCATGTTTAAATGGGATTCCATCAAAAGTGGTTTTTAATGGGATTTGGCTAGATGCTGTGGCTACAGAGCCAAAGGCCTGGAGGCCAAACCTCTAGTTTGTGCGGCACCTCTATGGCTGGAATGGAGATGATAACCCTGTCGGGGGCGTGAGTCCCTAAAAATGCTGTGAGCTGTTTGAAGGCTAAATCTACTCTCTTTGAACCATCAAAGAGGTTAAGGGGAGTTATTGTGGGGGTGCTCCTGCACCCCCAGTTCTAGCATCTATGGCTGTTGCTGGATTTGTGTTCCCTTCATGGTCAGTGATGGAAGTAGTAGCTACAGGACTGGGCTTTATCTAGATACAGGAGAGTCAAAAGCTTCCTGGATTTCCTTTTGAAGCAGTTTTCAGTGGCATGTTGCGGAGTATCTCCTCCTTGGGCTCTTGATTGCTCTCTTCTTAAAATTCTTGAACATGTAACGTGATCAAATGAGGGGATTTTTATTCTTAGGGATTTGTCCTTTTCCTCTTGCTCCTAGATGTCCCAGAATGGAATTTCGATGGATCCAGTACAGACCAAGCCGAAGGCTCCAACAGCGATATGTTCTTGATACCAGTCAGGATGTTCCGAGACCCCTTCTGTCTGGACCCTAACAAGCTAGTGTTGTGTGAAGTCCTGAAATACAACAGAAAACATGCAGGTGAGGTTCCTGTCTGTCTGCCCTGTCCTAAACTGGTTGTTACCAGAGCCAGTGTGTTACCAAACAGACACACCAGCTAAGTGCCATCGGCATCAAAATATTAGGGCCTTGTTCTCAGAAGAGCTGAGCACCCCCCATGCCACTTGAAGTCAATGGGAAGTTGCATGTGCTAATCAGTGACTGAGCTATAAGTGTGTTTTGCAATTAGCCTAGGCATGCAAAAACCCCCTCGCTGGTGCTGGTTATCTGCAGGAACCAATCTTAGCAGGTGTTGGAAGGACCAGGAGAATTCTATTGAGTAGTCAAAAAGTAGCTAATGTTCTGCTTGCATCTGTCGGCAGAGGTCACCGCACTCCTCGTAGACCAGGTCAGCACCAAGTAATTTTAACCTGTAGTCCCAAATATACAATCTCCCTGAATACTTACTGTCACCAGATTTCTAGAATGGAGCATATTGAACATTAAGACAGAAACTTGGCAGTTAGGGTTTAAAAACATAGAAATGATTGTGGAATTAAAGTGTATTTTAAATAAAAACCAATATGCCAGTAAGCCAAGCTCGGTTAAGGTACCTGGAACCTTAGCTCCGCACCACCCATGCTTCCTTCCTCTTGCCGCTGGAAAGCTCCACTTTAGTGGCTTTGAGAAAGGAAATCTGCATCTCGTGTGTTGCTTCTCTGACTTCCAGCAGTTTGATCTTCTCTCCTATGATATCTGTATCCTTGATCCTGGCCGATAGCCGGGTACAGTCACCTGTCAGGCGCACAGCAGGCCTGCATGTTCAGGATGATTGTGGAGAAGCTGATTGATTCCTGACCTTGTCTAAAGTGATCTCGGATCATTGTTGAGAGTGAATGAGGTGTAGTTATGAATGAGGAGTCTCCTGGCTCCCGTGAGGGCAAAGGAGGGTCAGGTGATCCCCTGCATGTGGGGACTACATGTTGGTATGCAAAGCTTTCTCTGAGCTGGTGGAGGTCTGAGGGATGTGGTGGCCCAAGATAGGGTTGGTTGGTTGTAAAAACACTAAGACTCTGGCATTTCACTTTGTGTGAAGTATCGTAGTCTAAATTCTGACTTCTGGACTTAGAAAAAATAATTATTGTGTTGTCAATTACCTTTAAGAATTGCCCTACTTTTTGAGACACCCGTCTAATAGGAGCATGCAGGCTTGAAGCTCAGTCTGTAAATTCATGTTGGTGGGTTCTCTAAGTTAGTTCTTGTAACATACATAAGGTAATCATCAAGTGATCCATTCCCAGCTTCTGGCAAACAGAGGCTAGGGACACCTATCAAGCAGTAATACAGCTCTGAGAGGCAACTGTCGTGATCTCAGATGACTGAATGTATGGCTTAAAATAATCAAAAAGGTATTTAAATCCATGCACTTGGCTGTATTCTGTCAAACAGGGAGGTTATCCATGTTAGTGTTTAAGGCAATATGGTTTAATATGAGACCTTCCTTATCACTTGAATCAAGGGGCGTTTGGCTTGATAAATGAAGGCAGCGCTTTTCTGGCAAAAGTATCGTGTCATGCACTACAAATTTCCTGTGGTTACAATATTTTGTTTCATTAAATTAGCCAACCATCCTCTACAGATAAAGGAATCAGCTGATTCATAGCAGCTAGCCTGGGGCTCAACTGTATCTTTAAAGCAGTGGCTCGTTTTGGGGTTGAACTGGAGTCAGATTCTCCCCCAACAAGCTTCAGAAACAGACATTGTCTCCTGAAGCTCTTGTTTAAATGCCTCTATTGGAACAAGTTCCTGATCCTGGTAGAGCTAAAGAGATTCAAAGGGGAATATGGTAGTCGGCACTTACCTCTTACCCAGTGAATGCCAATCCCTGAACTGACTTTTCTCTGAAGGTGCCCAGCTTACGTAGTTAGAGGGTCTCTTCATTTTTCTCTCCACCCTATAAATGTTCGAAGTGGGACCTTTAAAAGAAAATGTTGCTGGTGCTTTGTCGTTTACAAATCCCTGGGGTTTGTCGCAGCAGCATTTGGGTCTCTTCAATGAGCACTGTAGGTAAAAGTGCAACTTCTTGCCTGCAGGCTCCCATTCTCTGTGACAGGGAAAACCTGTTTCATTTCCTTCTTTTCCCCTTTACCTGGATTCTTCCGTTCCGGGTCTCACTTGGGCCACCAGTATCTTCGGGACTGTTCTGATGGGTTTCTGTGCCACTCCCATGAGGGAGAAAGCCAGATAGACTAGCCCAGTGTTCAGTCAGCTCTTCAAGCTGTCAGCCAGCTCGGATGCTGGCCCAGGGGCAGTGAGGTGGAAAGAGAGCTCAGGAAAGCTTAGTTGGGACACGTACGTAGGGTGGGAAGATGGACCCCTTCTGATTAAGGGACTGTATCCATCTGTAAAATGGGAAGACTACTTGCCTACCACTGGTGGTGGTCTAAATCCATACCTACTTGGCAGATGGCCAGATACTGTGGTGATGGGGTGGGGGGAGGCAGTGGGATATATGGCTACTTAGATGTTTATGGATTTTTTGCATCAATTTTAATGGGCAGGGGGTTAAATCTGCACTTTGTATATAAAATTACACACCCTTTGAAATCAAGCACTGTTGTCTTCCTCCAATGCTAAAGCAAATGGTGGGTGAGCAGAGAACATTTTATTCAGGGATAGAGGGAGATGACCTTGTGTAACCAGTTACTTTCCTTATTCCCTTTCCCGCTGTTGAACACATCTTGTGTTGGTCTGGATTTATCGGCCTCTCAGCCCAGCTTTTCCAGGGCCATCCTAGTCCTATCTTTGAGACAAGTCTGTCGCCATGCAAACTAATAGTGTCATGAATTCATAATGACAATATTGGTTGCAGATTCCCAGCAGAGAGAGGGTGGCGGGAGGAGAACCCTCTATAGCTCATAGAGGGCCATGCAAGGAAAAGTATCTTCCCCAGTAAGAGAGGCCCTCAAGTGAAGGGCTGAATGAAATGCTGGAGGGTTCTGATCCCCAGGTTATGTGTTTCAGGTCTAATTAAGGAATTTCTCTTCTCTCCAGAAACTAACTTGAGGAACACATGTAAAAAGGTCATGGACTTGGTTAAGGACAGCCACCCGTGGTTTGGAATGGAGCAAGAGTACACGCTGTTAGGCATCAATGGACACCCATACGGCTGGCCTGATAATGGGTTCCCAGGTCCACAAGGTAAGAGCTAGACTCTCCTGCCCCTGAATGTCCTCCCCCCACTAGTATTCCCAGAGTCCTGCTAGCTAGCGCAGTGCTACCCAACTCCTGTACCTCTTCTTCGACGAAAGGACTGACTTCACAAGGTGCAGTTCCCATTGACCTCTATAGTCACAGGATCAGTGCTAAGCCCTACGCAGTTCATGACTTGGGCTCCAATCCTGCAATGAGAACCATGTGGGCAGAGCCTCATAGTCTGTGTGGGTGCAGGTGTGCGTGCGCACACACACATTATATACATATATATATATATATATATATATATATATATACACACACTCCCCAATGCAGTTCTCATGGCAGGACCTACATCCAAGGCTGTTTTCACTTGCTGGATTAGTGAAGCCTAGCAAAAAAGCTCTTCCATCCCAAGTAGTCCTGCTGGGTGGATGACCTTGGCTGGCTTAATTCAGCTGCTGTTCTCACTTCAGACAACCAGAACTCCTGAAGGTGTTGATTCAGCCATGGGCTTCTCCCCTGAATCACCCTAGCAATTAGCATTCTAGGCAAATGGATGCAGCTTTTTCCTGAAACTTAAATTACAGGCAGCACTGTGCCAAGTTCAGCTAAGTACCAGTGGCACACCTGTGTATTGTGTGACCTGCAGGTCACGTGACCTGCAGTGGTACCACTCTCCTGACACTGCCTGAGATTACACAAACTTTTCCATTCTAGAACTTGTTTGTCGAGGGTTGAAGAACTTGGCTGGGGAAAAAAATGTGCAGGTGGTTATTAATATAAAGACTGGCCATGTGAAGGCTGGACACTCCAGCAAATTCCCCCACCCCCGGCACACAAACTGGTTCGGCTGCCTAGACTGGATTGTGGGGGGGTAGTGACGCTAGAGGGTTTTGTTCTTTTCTTTAAGATCCCCCTGACTGGGGTTGATTCTCAACATCTCTGTTTTTCCCTCTGAGTTTGTACTGCAGAGCTAACTGCCTCTGTTGAAGGAGGGAAACCTGTAGCAAACTGCAGCGGGTTAACACTCAGTCTGGTTCCAAGTTTGTTGCAATAAGCACAGGCAACAGTAGCTGTCAGAACTATCTCAAAAAGCCAGCCTTAGCGTTCGGGGTAGAGTTCATTGTAATGGAGCAGTTCGTCACTTCCTTTCTTCCAGCAGAGAGCCTGCACAAACGAACTGCTCCCAATTAAATAGAGGCTTTCCCTGTGTGGGGGTGGCAGGAACTAAGTACTAAGGAATGCAATAGCTAGAGTATAAATGAGGTTTGTGGGGAAATGGAGGCTTCATCCGAGTTTACTGTGGGAATACTGGGGAACACCTGAGACTAAATGGCCCAGAGTGCTGGGAATGGGTTATGGAGCTCTTCCTTTCCTAACTGCTGTTCCAATCTGTCCCCTCGCTGGTCGTGTCCACCGAACAGCTCTCACCTGGAGCAGCTTTTGGTCTCAATACCTTTCCCATAGGATGGGCAGGTGTCCACACAACAGTTGGTCGTGTTGCTGGCACCCTAGCAGAGGCCAACAATTGGATGTGCCAGGGAGATTGAACTGCTCTCGCTCCTAGACGAAGTCCCTTCAGCTCAGTCTGGAGCCGCGCTGGGGAAGCCATGGCATCTCCGGGGCTGTTGGGGCTCTTGTGCTGGAAGGAGAGCCCTGGGGACGTCTCCGAGTTCTAAATGCACGCTAGAAGATAAGCGTGTGGGATGGGAAATGAAGGGGCACTGCTCCTCCCTTGAGCTTGCCTTGGTTGGTGACGTGGTGTCTTGTGTCTCCCTTCTAGGGCCTTATTACTGTGGGGTTGGAGCAGACAAGGTATACGGGCGAGATATTGTCGAGTCCCACTACAAGGCGTGCATCTATGCCGGGGTGAAGATATGTGGCACCAACGCTGAGGTCATGCCCTCCCAGGTATGTACGGAAGGAGCATTTCTCATTTGCCCTGTCAAGGGAGCATTCATTGAAGCAGGAAGCTGGCGGGGAGTTGGAATACTTACCTGGCAATGCCCCGAGCATTGGCTCTGCAGTGCTCTCCCTGGGGATCTGGTTCTTCCAGTCTCCAGCTTCCCTCTGCCCCACTTACTCACAGCAGTTGCAGCACCTGACCTCTTGCCCAGTACCGAAGAGAGCTGTCTGCCCTGAGTATCTGTGGTCTTCAGCAAATCTACATGGAAAGGAGAAATTAGCTCCTTCTCCAACCAGGGGCACTGGGTTCTTCTGGAGAACTTGGTCTCCAGTGCTGAAAGGTGGAAGCAGGGGTTTCCGAAGTCACTGTGCAGACTAGATTCCTCCTTGCCACTGAGTCGCGTGACCTCCTACAGCTAAGGCTTGGTCTCCAAGAGAAAGCTGCACCAACTTCACTGAAGGTGACTTTTAAACTAGTGCCAGCCCTGAATGGACACTCCTGTTTCAGATTAGCTCACGTTAATTCCGCATGAGAGGGTTGCACCCATTTTTAAAATCACACCTTAAGTCAAACCAGTGCGACTTTCCCATGTGGACAAGGCCTAGCGTCTTGGCGCACGCAGGAGGAGTTGTTTGGAGTTTTTGTTTGTGTTTTTTTTCACCCCCATCACTGCTGTCTGTGGAATAGGGCTGAGGGTTATTGGCAAGGCAGGGAGGAGGGAAGATCTGACACTGGCTGTACCCGCTCGGGCTAAGTGGAGGGTTTTACTGCAGTGTTCGCCCTACACCTTAACGAGCCCTGAATTGATTCTAACCCGCAATGAAGTGAGACCTCCTAAGCTCCTTGGTCCACTTCCTTCCATGTCGTGCACTTGATCCTTGCTAGGCTGGGTGATACCTACAGATGCTATAAAGTTGCCTCTGAAAGGCATCAGATGACGGAAGCCTCTGCTTAGCCATCCCGGGTGGAGCAGCCTCTGCCTGCACATTGGCAGGAGCCGGATGATTAAACCCTTGATAAATAGCTCACTGGCGTGCGTGCTGGAACACTGGTCAGGAGTCTGCCATGATCGACTGAGTCAAAAGCAAATGGCTAAGGGAGAAACCCAAACCTTAGCGTTAATGCTTGTCTTTCCCCTTCTAGTGGGAATTCCAGGTCGGGCCTTGTGAAGGCATCGAGATGGGAGATCACCTGTGGATGGCAAGGTTCATCTTGCACCGCGTCTGTGAAGACTTTGGGGTCGTGGCCACGTTAGACCCCAAACCCATGACTGGCAACTGGAACGGAGCTGGGTGCCACACCAATTACAGCACAGAAGACATGAGGAAGGAGGGCGGTCTCAAGTGAGTGAATGAGCCTGTCTGGGGGCATTGTGGTTAGTAGCCCCTTTCTGAGGGGCTTTCTGACATGGCTTCTAGAGAATGGGTGAAATCCCTCCCCACAGCCCGTGCACAGGGTCCGCATGAGGCAGACAGAAAACTGGTTTTGTAGTTTTGCAGCCAAAAGGGACCATTGGATCATCTAGTGCAGTGGTGCCCAACCTTATTACACATGATGGTCACATAAATCTAAGCACAACCTGGTGTGGGTCAAACAGATTCTACATATTTTAATAAGATTTAAAGTCCCCTTTGTTGATTCGTGTTTTAAGTTTGGCTTGTTTTTTATGTATTTAGATAGACAATACTATCCGTAGAAACAACCTATTTAAAAACAAATAAAGAAATCCATGCATAAAATTTGCACACAACAATAAAATTCTAATGAATCGTCCGTTAGTATGTTGTGTTGAAGCCGGTCACAGGCTTCATGAAATGCTCTGGTGGGCCGTAAGTTGGGCACCCCTGATCTAGTGTGAGCTGCATAACACAGGCCATTGAATTTCATCCGGATACCCAATGTAGGGCCCAGTGACTTCAGTCAAACTAAGACACTTTGGTTCTCTGAAGACCACAGTTGTGTGCCCCAGACAGAGAACAGGCGAGACCGAGGTGCGACCTGTCCCTGACACCCTGCCTGTGTGTCTTGCTTGAGTAATGGCATTTGGCAGGATTCTCAGTCACGTTCACACCCCACACTCGGAGTCCTTATTTTCAACACAATCTCTTTATTGCTTGTATTGCGGTAGTGCCTGGGAGCCCCCGCCATGGCCCAGGGTTCCACTGGGCAACATGATGCATATCAGTGTTTTAAACTGTTCCTCTCCTTGTTGGTTAGATGTATTGAAGCTGCCATTGAGAAGCTAAGCAAGCGACACAACTACCACATCTGTGTGTACGACCCCAGAGGGGGCAGGGACAACTCCAGGCGACTGACCGGGCACCACGAGACTTCAAGCATCTTTGAGTTCTCTGCCGGCGTGGCCAACCGAGGGGCCAGCATCCGTATCCCCCGCCAAGTCGGCCAGGATGGCTGTGGCTACTTCGAGGACCGCCGACCTGCAGCCAACTGTGACCCGTATGCTGTCACAGAGGCCATTGTGAGGACGACGTGTCTCAATGAGACAGGGATGCAAACGACAGACTATGCAGACAAATGAGGCCTTGAAGAGGGTGGGGGTTTTGATTCTAACCTAGTGTCTCATGTGGGTTTTATGAACGTGTGACCTGGTCAGCTGTAAAGTCCAGACTCTTTAGAACTTTGCTTCTGGTCTTGTGAAATGGTGGCTTAGAAAAATATTTGTAGCTGTATTTGTGGGGGGAGGGAGAATCTATATAGTTCTCAGCCAAACTCCTGGTTTTAGATCACACATGAGGGCTTTAAAACTTGGATTTAATTTTTTTAATTGACTTTATACTGTGATGTACATAGACTCCTATGTAAAAGCTGCTGACTTTGTTCGCTCCCCCAGCCCTCTTCTTCCCTCTCCACCTCCTTGCCCCCTGCCATGTTTGTATTGTCAGGTAACAATAAATAGTCTTATTGGCTGATATGTCAGCTGCTCTCTGCTATAAATAAGGTTTTTTGCATTTTTTTATAGTTTCTCCACAGATTTAACTCTGAGATCACTTAATCTACCACTGATAGGCAGCCACCCATAGGGTGAGACGTGGCAGCTGTGCAGTGGTGATGGCCCTAAGGAATAGTTCTGGTTAGGAAACTTGGCGGGGGAGAAGATACCTCTTCCAAGCAAAACTGCTGACTGATGGGGAATGTAGATAGCCGTATGTGGCTGCCTGAGATGGAATTTGGCCAAGATAATGAAGCAACCTTGAAGATAAGTGTTGTTGGATCCTTAATGATCGGGGTGGTCAGGACCTTTAGTTGCCTTTCTTGGCTGAAAGGCACCAGTAGAGATCCATGCTGGGGTGTTGGTCCTACAAACCTTCAATAACTGCTTCCTGCAGCACCTCTATTCCCTGAGGGCTGCTGGACAAGGCCTGACCCTGCTTACCATGGACAGGACACCTGGTGGGATCACTGCACAATGTGGCCTGACAAGAGCAATGAAGTCTAGTGGGACACTTGCTGTATCTCAAACCTTGGTGACTACTTGGATTATTGCTTGCGACCCACCACCATGCCTGCGGCTGCTGGAAAATTACTCGAGGCAGGAGGTGTCTAACCTGCGTGAATGGGATTGCATCCTGGTCCAAGAGAAGATATTGCTTCCTGTCTGCTCTCCTGGGGGAACAAGACCAAGACCAATGTGGGTCCGTCCCCTGTCCCAACCCAGTAGCTCCTCACCCCCCAAATTTGGCAGAGCCTTGTGGACTTCTTCCTCCCCTGCCTCCCCATTTTTTAACTCTGCTTTTACCCACCTTTGTGGTCCTCTGGCAGCAACCGTCCTTTATGCTGACCAGTGGATGGCCTTATGTCCATGCTGCTTGTGAATGAGCCCCAGCACACAGCTCACGCGGGCTGCCCAGACAATGGTATGCATGGACACGCCTAGCAAGTGATACTGATGTCCCTACTCTGGCTGCATGCCATATGTCCCCTAGGTGTTTAGCATGGTTTTGATCAGCCAGGGCTGTCCTGAGTAGAGGCCCCTACTAGCCTGTTGCCCCATGGAGCAAGATGCTTGGGCTGTGGGAATCAGGTCTGGGTCTCTAGTACAGTAGTGCACCAGGCTATCTCCTTGGAAGGAAGCAAGAGTTTTTTTGCAGTTTTCTCCCTACTGCACGGGGTTCTGTTGCTATGGGCCCCATAACGGCCCCCTTCCAGTCTGGATCATTACTGCATATTGTCAGTGCAGTGTGCACAGGGTCTGTGCATCCTACTTGCATCCCTAAACCAGGCTGGGCAGTGGGGGACCGCCTTGCCCTGACGCCGGAAGCTGAAAGCCATCCACCTTCGCCGTGATTCTCCGAAAGACAAACAGCTCGCGCAGCCTGAGCAAACATGGCTGGGACGGGCTGAGCAGCTGGCAGGTGCTTACACAGCAGGGTGCGGCCGGCTGACTCAGCAGCCAGCCCCGTGGCCTGATTCCTAAGTCTCCTAGTTAATGGTGCAGGGCTCCTTTTACAGCGAGACTCAGACTCCGTTTAACAGGGCCTGAAGCATCCAAAGGAGCCCTGGTAAGCGGTCTCTCGGGGGCTGCTTGTGCGCCCACCTGTGCTACTCACGTGTGTGATTTAGGCATTTCTAGGGGTGAGGAAGAGGTGTGGACCCATCACTCTGAGCTTTGTCATGTCATTGACACCCCTGGCTTAAATGCATAAATGTTACAGCTGGGGAAAGTCCTATTAACTCCTCACCATCAAGGTAGGTTCTGCCCTACCCTCCATTAAGGAAATTCGGGCCAGGCCCTGGGGTTTGGCTCAAAGCAATCGTTACCAGGCTGCCTGGGGCTTGAGTCCTACAGCGTTTATTGACACAGGGCAGGTTTAAAGCCTGAGCAGGATCATCTCACTGCATGGGAGTTGGACGCCCATCACTGGCTCAGCTGGTTGGAGGGTTAGCGTTAGACTATGGGCGAGTGCCCGGAGGGCCCCCCTGGCTGAAGGGCAAGCCAATTGCCATAGGATGCCTAAGGCATCCAACAACCTTGCTCCAAATGGCTGCCTCCTTTGAAGGGCTGGGCACGGGAAAAGCAGATCTGAGGTAGGTGATGAATGCAAATGTATGACACATACTTCTCTGTGGGCTGATCTGAGTGGCTCATAGTAGACCGGCAATAAAAATTTGCACACCTAGAATGATGCAGCTTTAAGCACCCACCACAGATCAGCTTTTTTTTTAATTTTGCAGAACTGAAGTGTCTCTGCTTAAAGATACTAAGTTTCTAGCCAGGCCAGTTGTGAAGGAAACCCTGAGTGTGCAGGATGCATGCAGGGCTCCCATAAAGCTTATCTGTGCCATAACTGTGGCAGAGAACGCAGTTACAACACAAGCCGTCCTGGCCTTGAGTAAGATACACTTTTAGCAGTGAGGGGACCTCCCTGTGTCTCCAAAGAGCCTCACCGCCTTGCTCGGGCCAAGGAGGTAGCACGCTGTAAGGGCATGGTACAAAACCCAGGGCTTCTGCACATCCAAGTGATATGGGAACCAGAAACCAGCAAACCCACCTGTCCAAATGACAGGCCATTGCAAGCCACCTTACAGAACTGCTGCGTGCTCCTGGGATTTCTAAACAGGGCCGGCTTTAGGAACTGCGAGGTTCAATTCGGCGGCGGTCCAGGTCTTCGGCGGCACTTTGGGGGCGGGTCCTACGCGCTCTGGGTCTTCTGCGGCACTGAAGGAGCCACCGCCGAAATGCTGTCGAAGACCCGGACCACTGCTGGGTGAGTGAAAATTAAAAAGGCATTCTTCCTTAGGGTGCGGGGCCCTCTTAGGTATGAGTGCGGGGCCTGGATTGGGAGAATCAGCCTAAAGCCGGCCCTGTTTCTAATACTGGATCCAGTCACCACTGACTGCTTCATCCTTGAATATCTTTTGGTGACTCTGTGTCTGGTAACTAAGAGCCTGATTTTGCTCTTGTGCTCATGTAAATCAGGAGACATTCCCTTGGAGTGGAGGGCGTGACACCAGTCCACAGCTATGAAGTGGGCTCTACTAAGAAACCTGGCACAGCCTGCTACAGTCAGAAATACAAAAACTCTGTGGCTGTGCAAAAATTTCCTGTGGGCTCTGAACATAACAGAAGCACCCAAGGGCCAAATACTGCTTGGAGTAAATTTAGAATAAATGCACTGAAGAACCTTGGTCTGCCTGACAACAGAAGCTGCCAGCGAGGGTGTGGTGAAAGTGACACTACCAGAATTTCCCATTACTAATTTTTTGTAACTTCCTAACGAGAAAGGGCAAATATGAGTATAACGTTCCCACCTTGGCAGCATGCAACGCTGGGCTAATGGGGAAGGGATTGTTATTGAATGCTATTTACTTTTGGGAAAATGAATAAAGAAATGTAAGCAGGGAACAGAGAGGTTCTTTATAATCACGTCTCTGGCTGGCCACTCACCAGCCGCTTTCAGAGAGAACACTTGGGAAAGCAAGTTCATCCAACATTGTTATACTCCCTGTGTTAAGCTTTTGGGGCGGGGGGGGGAGGCACTAAACACACACAGACTTATTTTTCAAAGGGACATCGAGCTGTTTTGCAAGTTCCCTCCACTCATTGTCACATCAACACAGTCCCTAGTGGATTTTATTTGCCACAATACCCCTGTGAGCGAGGGAAGCATTATGCCCCTTGTATAACTGGGAAACTGAGGCACAGAAAAGATTCAGTGACTTATCCTACAGGGGGTTTGTGGCTGAGATAGGAATTGAACCCAAGTCTTCTGAAGCCCATACGGGTCCTTGATCCGCTAGACCAACCTGCTCCTATGGAGAGCTACTGGTAGCTTAGGCACAGATCCTCAAAAGTAGTTCGGCACCTCTCTCTCATTGATTTCAATGGCAGTTAGGCACCGAAATACTTCTGAGGACCTGGCCCGTACCTGGTATTTGTGCCTTTGAAAATCTTCCCAGAGATGTTATGTTCTAGCATGTGGTTTTGGTCCAAAAAATGGCCGGAAGAACTGATGGTGAAATGGTCCCCCGGACCCCAAGAGATCTCCACCCCCATGGCCGGGCACTACAGACGTTTGAGGGAGCCATTGCCAGGACACCAATGGCATGAAATGTCCTGTGCAAGGCTTTACGCACAGCCACACAGCAAACCTGGGTTGGGGCGTGTGCGTGCCATAGAGCAGAGGCTATGCCCAGGGCATTCTGGGAATCCTGAGAACTCTAATCAAAGACTGGGGGCCCAGGGGCTTGTGGGTAATTTACATAGACGTTGAGACATGCTGAACTGGTGCAGCCATGATGTTTGTCATTTCCTGTTTGTGCTGTGGGAAAACTGGTCAGCTGCAGCCGTTCATCCCACATCTTCCAGCGCCGCTCGTACAACCCCGGCGATGGCTGTAGCACCTCAGCCAGACACAGCCGGCTCCTATTTCGATTCATGTCTGTGTCTTCTCTGGGCTTCAAGAGATGGAGGCTTTGGTTCTGGTGACACACGGAAGGCGGAACCCCCTGCCGAGGACTGAATCAGGTCCGATAGGGTCTCGCGGAGAGAGCCCAGGTCCCCTGCATCCTTGTACCATCACTGCCAGTGAGCTGTTGTGTGAGTCTGGGTAAGTCCCGTCTCTGTGCCTCCCTAGCCCCATCCGTAAACAGGAATGAGGATCGTGACCCTCGTTTGTAACAGGCAGTGAGATCTACGGATGAAGAGCTAAGTATTAAATCCAACTGCTCCCTCATGGGGCCAGCTGTTTACAGGGAACTTCCCAGCTCACATATGTCTGGAATCTAAATCGCCACCCACTGCCACAAGCACCTTCTTCTGGGTGTGTCACTGCCCGGGTAGGGCATCCAGGTTGTAACTGGTTCAAGTAACCTTCCCACACGTTGCAACGCTCCTGCCTGCAGCCGCGTGTCCTTTGGACACGTGTGAATTTCTCCCTGACTTTGGCAGGAGACAGAGGAGCTTGGAGAAATGGCTTCCAGCCTCCAGGCTGGCCACACCTCTGTGGAGATGAGACAATCATGGCAGCTCTGAAGCCAGGGGGCTTTTTGGGGAGGTCAGAGTTAATCTACCTCTGCTGATCACTGCATGCCAGGTCAGTAAAAGCAAATGCTACTTGTCAATAGAAGGCTTTAAGGCCAGCCCAGAAGACGGGTAGGAATGCAGCCCGGCACTGGAATCTCTTGGAATTGGAGTTGCAGGTGAATATATATCTCCTATTATTTATATTGCAGTAGCACCCAAAGGCCCCAGTGAGGAGTAGGAGTGCAGATTGCTAATACTTAATATGGCTCTTTGGGGTGTGTTGGAAAGTAGTTAAAAAGGACAAGCTACCACTTTACGTGTAATGGGTTTCCTGGTCCTGCTTGCAGGCTAGGGCGCCTGGAGGGAAGCCAGGTGATCTGGGTCATCTGAGTCAGCAGACAGCCGGACCAGGCTGGATAGAGACAGTTTAAAACAAGGTGGAGTGAGCTGTGTCTTGTTGCCTTAAGGAGCAGCCTGTTGTTTCTCTCTCTGATTTTTCGGGGTTCTTGTGTGTTATCGTTCTGAAAGCTAAGAAATAAAGTAGTGTTACATTGCAACCTGCCAGCAAGGAATGTTATCTAACTTCTCTGTGTGTATGCTGTGAACGCTGCGGTCTGAACTAACTAATCCATGCAGCTAGGCAGGCAAGCATCATTCCCTCCACTTTAGAGATGGTAAAACAGAGGCACCCAGAGAGAAGTGGCTCGTTCAGCTAATCTGTGGGAGACCTGAGGTTAAAATTCTGGAGTTCCTGGCTCTCAAGTCCTTTAGAGGGCCCCAGTTTGAGAAACGCTGCTGTAGACCCTGCTGTCACTAACTTGGGTTGCCCAGTGCCAGCTTATGGGAGCCAATGGCACCATCTAACCAGTGACTAGCCCTGCATGCAGTTACGCAAAGAAGCTGAAGATTCCCTTCAGGCGTCTGGACCAAGTTGCCTCCGTTGCTAGGTGCTGGGAGCCCTGCCTGGCTGTGTGTGAAACGCTGGGGAGCGACTGATAGCAACGGGTTTGGAGAGAGTTCAGAATGTTCTGCTCATTCAAGCGTTCCCTGTTCAGCCAGCTGCAGCGAGCAGAGGTGGGACCCAGGCAGAACCACAGAGCCACACACCTGTGCACACTGCCATCTGGAACGGGGTCCCCAGTGCCCGTTCCTGGCTAGTTCCCACCTAGTGTTCTATCCGCTAGCCTTTCCCCACAGACACCCGGGGGTCGTGTCCCCAGCAGTGACTCCGGGGAATGTGA
This sequence comes from Trachemys scripta elegans, assembly GCF_013100865.1. NCBI lineage: Eukaryota > Metazoa > Chordata > Testudines > Emydidae > Trachemys > Trachemys scripta. Next base: position 7,246,987 of record NC_048314.1, read on the forward strand.
GGTGCAGAGGGGAGAATCTCTGTTTTAACAGCACAGTCTAAGCAGGCCATCCACCTGGCCTGCACCTATCCGTCTTATTCACGGGCTCCAGCGACTCTAAGATCCTGCCTGGGCCCAGATCTTCCCACCAGCTTCCAGACAATAAGGGGGCAGTCCTGGCTTGCACAACAAATCTCCTTTCCTGGCCAGTGTCTCGGGAGCCTGGTCCTTGCAGCCTGAGAAGAAGCACCTCTCAGATGCAAAGCTCCCATCTCCGCCGGCTGCAGGTCTGACTGCTCTCCTTCCACCGGTGGGTGGCGAAGGAAAAGGCTGTTTATCTTGTAGGGGCCTAGTCAGGCTGCTTGTTAGCAGGACACCGGCTGGTCTAACCCAGCCCTTACTGGCTGTGTAGGCAACTGTCCCTGGGGGACATACAGGTTACAGACATGCTTCTCTGGGTGTTTTGCTGCCCCCAGCAGGCGCAGACAGGAATAACACATGCTTACCAAGTATGTCAGCTCAGGCACCTCCCTTTCTATATTTGGCCCAGATTCAAAGTCACTCCCATCGGTGGCTACGATTTCCCGCAAACCCCCTTCTTTCTGTCAAGTGAGTCCTCTCTCTCACCCCAGCAGAGGCCTCCTTTCTGGGTGGCAGCTTCCTGCCTGGTGTGGTGTCAGAGACCAGTAGTCTGTGGAAAACAGAAGCCCCTGCCGCACCCAGCCCTCCTCCTCTCTTCCTGCCTGCAGTACGAGAACCAGGGGGTCCTTGCTGAAATGAACAGCTGGCAAATTCAGAGCAAACAGCAAGAAACTATTCCCAGGGCATGTGGAACTCCCTACCACAGGATGTGGTAAAGACAGATGGTCTCAAACTGTGAAGATTTAAAATTCAGATCAGAGCTCCCTGAACGTTCTGGGGTACCTGGATCGGAGGTTTAGGTTTGTGCTTATCTCTAGCCATAGGTCCATTTCTGTGACAGGATTCATCCTGGACTTCACTGATATATGGAGGCCCCCAGTGTGTGTGGGAGGGGGGAAGTAGTTGTGTGTGTGTTGCAGGGCGCTCTCTGTACTGATCCGCAGAGGATACGGGTTGTTCCAGCCCCCAGATTAGTTCTTTCGCTCAAGTTGCAGCAGCTTGTGCTTTTAGCGCTGCAGAACCCCGGTTCAGTCCCTGGGGTGTGGGCAAAAAACAAGTGTGGGGTGTGCATGGGACCAAGCTGCCTGTTACGTTCGTAGCACTGGTTGGGAAGTGGCCACGGCCATGGGAGAGCTGATCATTCAACGTGTCCTCCAGGGGAACGGGTGCTGGCCAGCCTAGCAGGAGATGTAACTTACACCTCCCCACCCAGAGAGTCAGGTACTGTAGCTGGATAACTTACATTTGCATGTGCTGGCAAAAGAGGTGAGTGATCAGTCACCATGCTGCAGGGCATACCCGGATCCCCACCACAGGGGATCAGGAAGGAATCCCCTTCCTTCCTCCACGCAGCATCCACTGCTCAACTGGCCAGCAGCATGCTGGGCTCTTTCACCGTCCTCTGAGCAGTGGGCACTCCCAGAGGAGACTGTCTGGATAGTGGGTTGATCTGGTAAGGCAAATCCTATGGACTCCAGATGCAGCCCTTCATACGGGGCAGCCTGAATGGCTGAGCCCCTACCCCTGCCCAATCGGCTGTAATTGCTCTAGTTTGCCAGGAGAGAGCATCAGTAACGGCCTGCTCTAAAATGTCAATCCCGAGCCTCACTCCCATCCCTCTGCAGCCCCTGGCGTAGGGCATATGCTGGGGCATTCCCAGGTGGGAGGAGACAACCAGCGTGCTGTTCCACTTCGGTCTCCTCGGCTGGCAGACAGCCCCTTGGGGACAAGAACTGCTCTGAACGATGCCAGTGGCCCAGCCGGCTCCAGAATCAGGGAACTGCAAATAGCTCCTCCTCGGGGCCCAGCAGATCCATGGCGCAGCTGAGGAGGCAGGACCCTGAGTGAGGTTTGGCGCTTAGCTCCTGGCGTCTCTGTAAGAGCTGTCAGGGAACCGGCCGCAGCCGGGCTGTTCTAGTGTGCCCAGGTGCGCGTCACTGCATCAAGTGGCTGCCGTCTCTTCTTTCGACCCCCCCCGCTTGCGTCCCCCAAAGACGACGTTTAAACAAAAGGGTAAAAAAGGGGTAAGCTGAGAAGATCGGCAGGGACCGTTGTGATTATCTAGTCTGAACTCCTGTATGGCACAGACCATAGGACTTCCCTGAGTTAATTCCTGTTTGAACAAGGGCAGAGCTTTTAGAAAAACTTCCAGTCTTGATTTAAAAACGCCCAGGGCTGGAGATCCACCCTGACCCTTGGTGAGTTGTTCCAACGGTCAGTTACCCTCCCTGTTAAAAACGGGCACCTTATTTCTAGTCTAAATGTGTCTAGCTTCAACTTCCAGCCATTGGATCGTGCTACACCTTTGTTGGCTAGACCAAACAGCCCTCCAGGATCAAATTTCTGTTCCCCACGTCATTATTTATAAACGGATAATCCAGTCACCCTTGAACCTTTGGGCCGGGCAATACCTTTGGGGGAACCTATTGTATTAAGTAGGTGAATGGTTTATGTGTCACTGTGGGCCTGGGATTGTCTGCAACTCCATGGGGTGGGTCAGTGCAGCTCCTCCAGGAACCAGAAACAGCGGGCAGTTGGGATGGGACACACCCCATCCTGCTGGCAGCAAGCCCCTGCACTTGCTAATTAGGTGCACCTGGAGCGCATGCGCTGCTTGGAGAAGGGGAACTTAAAAAGATGAAGCTGGGGGGGAGTTTGCCTAAGAAGAGAAGCTGCTAGTGAGAAGTGAGAAGAGAAGTGCCCAAGGCAGTGACTAGCCTTTCCTCCCTCCTTGTTAGGGTAGACAGCCACTGCAGCCTTGGGAGTGGAGCTGGTTGTCTGCTCTCTGTCAGTGGCCTGTAGGCTTTTCTAATCCTTTAATCATTCTCATGGCTCTTCGCTGAACCTTTTCCAATTTCCCAACATCCTTCAAGTGTGGACACCAGAACTGGCCACAGGATTCCAGCAGCGGGCGCACCAGTGGCCAGTACAAAATAATCTCTCCAGTCCCACTCAGGATTCCTCTGTTTATACAGCCAATGGTCACCTGAATCCTTTTGGCCACAGCATCACTTTGGGAGTTCATGATCCACTATGACCCCCTACATACACCCACAAACCTTTCCTACTGTAGGCTAGGCCTGAGTAAGCTACTAGCAGCGCTAGGCACAGAAGCCAGGTCTCCTGCCTCCACATGTAATATTCTGTCCACTTGGTCACCCCGGCTCCTTATTTTGGACAGATGGGGGCGGGGGTGGATCTTTGTGGAGTGTGGTTTGCAGACTTGACTTTTACAGGTTTTATAAAACTAATTCAAGAACTCAAACTTCTTTCCCCCTGTGCCTTAACCCATTTACCTCCTGGGATATTTAGTTTTGCAACAGAAAGGGTTTCCTAGCTGGAGGGAAGCCTGCGTTGTGTATTGGTGACAGCAGAACACTGCACACATGACCCAGAGTTTAAACTGTAAGCGCCTCGGGGCAGAGAGCTTGTCATGCTCTATGCACGGGTCAGCACCGTGCACACTGATCCCACTCAGTCGAAGTAACTGCTTCAAGAGCTGAATTATGACAGCAAAGGGCACCCCATAGGCTGCATGGCCGGAGTGAGATTTGCAAAACACTTGGCAGTAACTCAGCGCTGCCACCTGTGTGCGATGAAGTGCAGAAAGTCAGACAAACGGCTCCCATCAGGCCTGGAAATGGTGTCTTTGGCTAGTGCAACATAAACACAGGCAGGTTGTAGTATTGTCTGTGACACCGGGGGGCGGTAGTCAAGCTTTTTTTCCATGTAGCCTTGCAACATACCTGGAAATGCTCAGATGAAATGGGTGTGTGTGTTGTACAGGACAGAAGTCTCTGAGTTCCTCAGAGTTCAGGTGCTTTTCATAACTATAAATTCCATTCCTTTTAATTCAGTTGATAACTGGTTATAAAAGCAGGTTATAAAGAGGACACTAGATTTAACAATAGTATTAGTCAAAGCCTCTGGCCAGGAGAGGGTGTTATGGGTAAAGACCTGAACTAAAATGTCAATAATAGCTTCTTTGTCCATATTCCTGGCTGTTCAGCTTGGCTGGCTCGTTCTTTCCACTGGAGTTAATGAGCATTGCAACTGCTCCAGACTAGGCCCACTGAAAATCAGTTCTCTCTCTTCATAAGCGTAGTGCTGCCTTTAAAGGTCTATGATCAGAATATTTTATTTGCTAGAACACCTTTGATCCCAAAGGCTCTCAAAACAGCTTACAAGATAGACGTGCTAGATCAGCAGCATTTTGCTTGCCACTGAAATGCAGCCATGCCTGGGGTGGAACACAGCCGTGTACAACAGCACTGAGCAATTCTTTAGGAGAGGAATGAAGGAACATCACCTCCCATGAAGATGCAGGGGGAATTTCAGGTATGCAAAAGGTAGTCACCCTGCCTGGAATTTGGCTAGCAGGGTGAGACTAGTACCTCGACTCTCGTGAGAAAATCTCACACGATGTCCAGTGCCCGTAAGGGGTCAGGAACTTTGGTTTAAATCTCATGCCAAAGTCAGTGCTTCCAGTAGCCCAATGTCTTAACATCATATGCACTGGGCCAATGATTGGCTAATCCCAGTCCTTACATAATACTTGACATCTTCAAAGCCTTGTCCTGACTCATAGGGACGAACATCACCTGCTGAGTCACCAGGACCACTTCCGGCACTTGTCACCGCTGTCAGGAGCAGCGTGGTCTAGTAGATTGAGCCGGAATCTCCTGAGTTCTAATCACAATGGCATTGACTCACTACAGTACAGACTCTTAAGTGCTTCATGCCTTAGTGTTCCCACCTGTGACATGGGAAGAATGATGCTCGCTCACTTCACTGGCAAGCGTTAAATCAGGAATGCTGTGACGAAATAGTGCTCAAGTGGCTATTTCCCCGTTCCTTGCTCTTGCATCTAAGAGGTAGAGGGAATTAACAGTGAATGCTCTTTCCTGCTCTCTTCTTTCCAGCTCCGATCTCCCTTACAACAGGGGATCAACTGCTATATTATTATTATGTGTTGCCTTAGAGCTTAGAGCAGTGGTCCCCAACCTTTTCCGGGTGGCGGGCGCCGGATGCCGAGCCACCGAGGACCGTGGCCGGCGGACAAGCATCCGCCAAAATGCCGCCGAGAAGCGGCAACGTCAAGAGGCGTCACCGTCGAAATGCTGCCGAAAATCAGCGGCATTTCGGCGGCGACGCCTCTGGGTGACGCTGCTTTTCGGTGGCATTTCGGCGGCGACGCCTCTTGATGATGCCGCTGTTCGGTGGCATTTCGGTGGATGCTTGTCAGCCGGCCAGTACGGCAGCCCCACCACCACCCCTAATTCCAGCACCTATGGCTACAGTACAACTTGCCTTGTCTTGATTAGTGTTTTAAAGGGTATTCGATGAAGCTAGCTAATACGATCTAACAACACACCTTTAAATCTTAGTCTAGACAAAGCCTATAGGTTTGTCCAGCACCTGGCACACTAGGGCCCTGAACTGAGCTGTGGCCTCTAAGTGCTAGTGTAATACAAACAAGAAATATAATGGCGTATCTCAGCTGCAGGCCTTTTCCACCTTGCTGCTCAACTACAGTGAGGAAGAGGTCACTCTGCACGAAGGCTGTGGAGATGCCTTCATCTGGGCTGCCCTGGAGCTTCCACCTTTGACAGTAACCGCGATGAAAAACATCCGTGACATTGACTAGCCTAGCCCGTGGGGACAGCAAGAGGGGGCAGGACCATGGCAGTGGAGAAGTCGTCGCTGGACACATGGGGATGGATCTGGCAGGAGCAGAACATAGAGCAACTCAAGGCAGAATCTACTTGACATTAGATGGTCTGATTGCTTAAAAATATCCGGCCCATCACTGACAAAGGTCCACCCGAGTCCATTTAATACTGAGCCCACTATTAGAATCCAGCTGAACAAGGAACAGATCCACTGGGAAGGGCTGTTAAAGGAGGGGGGTTCTTAGTCGTTCTGCAACCTGGGACCTAAACCAGACTGCAGTTTCTTGCCGCGATCCCCAATTCCACAACCGTTAACTGCCACAAGTTTGTAATCTGCATAGTTTATAAAACTGCAAGATGTCTATACATTAACGTATCCCGACGAATCGGCGGCTGCCGTCATCATGGAGACGGAGGAAATACACGTGGGCACCCGGGGAAGCACTGGGGGAACCTTTTTGGCTGGAGAACTGGATGGTGCATTAAGTGGTGCAGTGCTTAGAGATGGTGCTGGCCTGACTTACAACAGAGGCTGCTATTACAATTCCATTAACTCCATTAACGAGGCAAGGTGACTTGGAGCAAAAGGTCATAGATCAGCGGTTCTGAACCCAGGGTACGTATGTCCCTGGGGTACTCTGAGCTCTTCCAGGGGTACATTAACCCATCTAGATATTTACCTAGCTTCGTGGTTTGAGCATTGGCCTCCTAAACCCTGGGTTATGCGTTCAATCCCTGAGGGGGCCATTTAGGGAACTGGGGTAAAAATCTGTCTAGGGGTTGGACTAGATGACCTCCTGAGGTCCCTTCCAACCCTGATATTCTATGATTCACTAACATTTCATACAGACAATGACTTATTTATATTGTTTTATATACCATACTATATACTGAAATGTAAGGACAACTCATTTATTTTATAATTATCTGGTAAAAATGAGAAAGTCAGCAATTTGTCAGTAATAGTGCGGCTGTGACACTTTTGTATTTTTTGGTCTGATTTTGTAAACAAGTGGTTTTTAAGTGAGGTGAAACTTGGGGGTAGACACACAAATCAGACTCCGGAAAGGGGGACAGTCGTCTGGAAAGGGTGAGGGTCACTGTAATTGATAACCCCCAGGTAATGCGTGTGTTGTTATTCTTTTAAAAAAATATAACAAACAATGACTGCCATAGAATGACAGAAATGGGACCTTGACAGGTCATCCAATCCATCCGCCTGTGCTGGGGCAGGACCAAAGATACCTAGACCGTTGCTGACAGACAGTAGGCTGCATGCTTCAGTTACCCCATTAGAAGGCCAATTAGAAGTGTTCTGATCTACAGTGAACTTGCTGGGGTCATGGGCAGGCCAAGCCCCGGCTTAGACTCAGTAGAGAAGGTACACTAGACAGAGTCACTGTTAGAGAAGGGTTCGAACCAGCATGCTGAGAGGCCAGATCCTCTGCTGGTGTAAACGGGAGTCACTCCCTTGGCCTCAGTAGAGGAATGTTCATTTACATCAGCTGAGGATGTGGCCCCGGAAGCTCTGATTTGGAGCAGAACGTCTCAGCTCAGGGCTACCTATAGGTTGAGCTTTGGCAACGTTTAGATTCAGATCCAGATCCAAACCCAGAGGCTCTGGTGGTCAATAGTCACTGGTAAAATAAACCCTAATGACATAGTTGTCTCTAACACACACACAACACGGTTAATGCCCAGCCAACAACCATGGCACCTGGCAGTGTTTCATCCCTGCCAACGGCCAAGCCTGGTACGTGGCCGTGTCCTGCAGGCAGTTGGGCACGCCATTCATTTTCAGCGGAGACGGACGCTCCTGGTTTCATTGGTGACAAGTGATGCGATGGGCAGGCAGAGTTGCAGGGAAGCTATCTTTACCGAGCATGCATAGGGTATGTCTGCACAGCAAAGAACAACTGTGTCAGCTGCGGGGCTCAGGCTGTGGGACTGTTTCATTGCTGTGTGGACGTCGGAGCTCAGGCTAGAACCTGGGCTCTAGGACCCTGCGGGGTGGGAGGGTCCCACAGGAAGAGCTCCAGTTGGAGCCCAGGCTGGGAGTCGACACAGCAATGACACAGCGTCACAGCCTGAGCCCTGCGAGCTCAAGTCGGCTGTCACGGGTTTTTCTTTGCTGTGTAGACATATCCATAGAGGCCTGTGTTACGCTGGAAGGCTCATGTTTGTCTGGTAAGAGCATGGCCCTGCATGCATTCCTGATCCCTCCTGAAACCTGACCCTCTTTCTCCAGTTCCACTCATCGTACCACAACCCTGTGTAACCCGTTTGGCTGGTCCTGCTGCCGTGTAGATCTCTGTGCGGTACAACCTCACACAGACTGCACTGCTCTCTGTGCATGGCCCTTCTTGGCCAACATGCCCCCTGCTAAGGCACTATGGGAGAGCAGACCTGATTTTCCCACAAGGCATTGCTACAAACGCGGTGAGGCACCCTGTCAAGTCATGAAGAAAGCTGCTGTGGACACAACTCGGTTGTTTTTATTGTAACCAGGACAAATGCTGGTGTCCCAAGCTGGTTAGGAAATCACTGGTGCACTTTATAGTGTGGACAGGACCTAGCTTGGCCACTCATTTTAGACCAGAGACCTCCACAAGCAGTAGCCGTGCAGGTTAATCCACGCAGTGAGAACTGTTAGTGCATTGATCACCTGTGTCAAGGCAAGGCGTACTTTTTAATTGCACCTCCTGTTGCTAGTTGTACAGGTTCGTCAGGCATTACTCATCAGTCTCATGATGAGTCCAATCGAACTAGGCTCCAATGACCTTTTAATCTCTCATGTTACCTCATGTAAAATCAAATCAAATGATAACTGAACAAAGTAAACTGTCCTGTGGGGAACAACATCCTGCTGTGGCCTGGTGGATGAGCTAGTCAGGGGTTTCTCTCTCCGGCTCCTCTGGGGCTCTGAGCTGAAATGCTCAGCGGGGAAGGAAGGTCTCTGAACTTATCAGATTCCCCCCAACAAGACTCTAATCTAGAAGCATTACCTCATGAGGAGAAATGTTCATTGGCTGATCCTGCCCTGAAGGCAGAACGGTTCCTTCTGAAAGCAGCTTTGTTTGAGAAATTAACCCTTTCCTGGGCACCACACGCAGCTTTGCGGATCTTGGGTCCAGACTTACATTGGCCTCAGAGCTGCCTGTGGCCCCGAGGAGATGGTCTGGCAGGCAATTATCACTAGGGGGGTGCAACTATGTCCCCTTTCCCCTGGCCACACCCTTGTGCTTGGGGGCTCAGGAGATAGTCTAAGCCATTCTTCATACAGGAGGGGACACCCCAGACCCAGGTAGCCAGCTAAGTTCTGGTGCTTTGTGCCACCAGAGCTGTGCAAGGAAGACCAGGCCCCATCAGGGCCAGCATGGCCTGTAGTAAGATTTGTACAGTAAGTGTTGAGGGTAGACTCTTTAATGACCATGAGCAGTCAGGGCTTTGCTTTTACGTCATGCCCAAGGCACTGGTGAGTCTGGCTTGTTGTGAGTGTGTACAGGGAACGGTGAGACTAGCAACCTGAACATGCTTGTCAGGGCTGGAGATGGATTTTAGTCTGGACTCTTGAAGGGACAGATCAATTGCTGAGAACCAAGGTGCTGCTTCTGACTTGGTGAAAGGGATGGTAGGGAACAGGGGGATTAATTGTGCTGGGAAAACAAGTGGGACCCCCGGCCCAACACTAAAAGAAAGGGGGTTCAGGAAGGGCGTAAAGCAGAAAATAGAAGAAGGTGGAGCCAGTGAGCAGGGGACAGAATATAAATACACACTGCAGGTATCTGTGGCAATTTCCCCATTGCTCTGGCGGTGGATGGCTGGGAGATGAATTGAGGGAGGCAGCCATGTCTCTATTTCTATTAGGTACTTATATGGCCATGTGTACCTGAGCACCTTGCATTCATCATTGTATTTAGCCTCACAGCACCCGAGTGATAGGGATGTGCCATCCTCCCTATTTCACAGCTGGGGAATTGAGTACAGTGAAACTAAGTGACTTGCCCAGGATCACACAGGAAGTCTGTAGTAGCTTAGGTAGGGTGACCAGATGTCCTAGGGACAGTCCCAATTTTTGGGTCTTTTTCTTATATAGGCTCCTATTACCCCCCACCCCCGCCCCAATTTTTCACACTTGCTGTCTGGTCATCCTAAGCTCAGGGAATTGAATCCCAGCTCCCCACGTTGAAGGCGAGCTCCTGAACTTCTAGATCATCCTTCTTTCCGGGGGAAAGGCTGAACTGCAGTGGAAAGAGTTTCTCTCCAATGGGGAAAACAGTCAGCCTTGAGCGCTGTTTGTTGTAAGTTTCGATACGTATTTAAATCTCGGTGGGTGGGGAGGAGCAGACGTAATTGACTTTTAAATTAGCTTCTTTTTTGTTAACTTCGGGCCAATTGTGCAAGTCTCACTTACTCACAGGAGCAGTCCCAGTTGAACCACTGGTGTGAGTAGGGGATCACCCCTGTGCTGAGGGCCAACACCCCACTTAAACCCTCAAAATAGGATGTAAGCAGAGCATAATCCCTTGTACTGGCCTTTTGCACGTGTGTGCATTTCACCCCACTGTGAATAAAGGATGGCAACGGCAGTGCAGCTGTGGTTGCACAGATGGTGGGAGGGGCTAGCCGAGCCGGGTATGTACTTAGTATTTCAGACAGGATCATACTCAGGGCAGCTAGCCCATCCCACCGCTCACACCATCAGGGCTGCGCTAGTATTTTTGGAGTGCTGGCTGGACCACAGCTAGTGCACGTGTGGCTGCCTGAGCTGAAGATTACACCTGCAGCTGTTGTGCAGATGCACCCTGCAGGGAACAAGAGGTGTGTTCTCGGCTCAGGCTGGCTAACCCCAGCTGGGATCCTAGACAAGTCAAGGCAGTTGCAGTTTTCAGCCAAGTTAGTGGGTCGAGTTGAAACCCAGGCTGCCTTGTAGTCTTTGACTGGGCACTGCTGTTCCTGTTCTGTGCTGTGTGAGTAGCGATCGAGATGCCTGCGCCGGCGAAATCTGCCCTTGCATCCAAGAAGGGCTCCAAGAAAGGGGTGACTAAGACCCAGAAGAAAGGGGATAAGAAGCACCACAAGACCAGGAAGGAGAGTTACTCCATCTAAGTGTACCAGGTGCTGAAGCAGGTTTACCCTGACACCGGCATCTCTTCTAAGGCCATGGGCATCATGCAGGGCCGGCGCAACCCATTAGGCGACCTAGGCGGTTGCCTAGGATGCTACAATTTGGGGGGCGGCGACCGCGGCGGTATTTCGGCGGCGGGACCTTCCGCTGCCTCTGTGGGGGGCGGCATTTCGGGGCAGGACCTTCCACCGCCTAGGGCGGCAGAAAAGCTGGCGGCGCTCCTGGCATCATGAATTCCTTTGTCAATGACATCTTCGAGTGCATTGCTGGGGAGGCGTGGTGCATTATAACAAGCCCTCGACCATCCCTCTCGGGCCATCCAGACCGCCGTGCACCTGCTGCTGCCTGGAGAGTTGGCTAAGCACGCGGTGTCTGAAGGTACCACGGCTGTTACCAAGTACACCAGCTCCAAGTAACCGGTCTGTGTGCTCCCCAAGAGACTTCAATTTAAAAAAACTTGTGTTGGAGCTGCAGCCGCCTTGGCTTCACTAGAATTTGAATTGAAGTTGGCTAACTTCAGTTAAGAGCACACCTTCGTTTTCAGTGAAGACAAGGCCCAAAAAAACGATTCAGTGGGAAGAATGGTATCGGAATCTGCCCCTCCGTTTTAATTCAGTCTTTACTCAGGCAAAGCCCCATTGACTTCAATGAGAGCTTGGATTGAGGGAGGCCTATTTCCTGCAGGGCTTGTAGATGAAGACAGATTAACTGTAACTTCCACTATGCTCTGAACTGCATAGGGAGGGAAGAGAGATTGCCCATCTAGCCGTTGTCCCTCTCTCTGTATTTTAATGCCAAAGTCTCAAAGAGAAACTTCCCATCAGCGAGGAGAGCAGAAATCCAGCTAACCAGATTAGCATGATCATAATCATACCTTGCACGTCTCTGGTGCTTTTCAACAGAGGATCTCAAGGTGCGGTGGAGGCGTTCACCTGTTCAGGCTCACAGCACCCATGGCAGGTAAGCACGTGCAGGGTAATGGGGCTGGCCTAGCTGAGTCCTTGGCTTGCTTACAGTGCTCCTCCCTGATTCTCTTTGCTAGTCTGGAGTTAGAATTAAAAGGAAGGAGGTGACTCGCAGGGAGTGGGACTTCTCTCCCTTAGCCCTCTCCCCAGGCAGGGGCGGCTCCAGTCACCAGCGCAGCAAGCCGTGAGGGTGGGAGTCAGGCGGCCTTCGGCGGCGTTTCTGCGGGAGGTCCGTCGGTCCTGCGGCTTCGGCGGCAATTCGGCGCGGGACCGTCAGATCACCTGCAGAAACGCCACTGAATCCGCGTGACCAGCGGACCGCCCGCAGGCATGCCACTGAAGACCCCCGGAGGGTGAGGGCTGGTCTGCATGAGAGGAAGCAGTTCGGGGGTTCCATCGTTCCAAATAACGAATCCCCATCTGCCTATAACCCAACGGATTCAATGGGAGAACCCCTCCCTTTAGCATAGGTACCATCTTCACTGAAGCACTACAGCAGCATCTAAATGTAGCCAAACCCTTGGATTGGAAACTCTTTGGGGCGTGGACAGTCTTTTTGTTCTGTGTTTGTACAGCACCTAGCGTAATGGCGTGGTAAATGGTGATGAAGACAGGGCAGTCCTACAGAAGGAGCTGAATCACTAGTTATGCTGGCCCATTCAAACACAATATGTTTTAATACAGCCAAATGCAACGTTTCACATTTAGGAAAAAGGAATGCAGGCCACACCTACAGAATGGGGAACTGTATCTTGGAACAGGGCTGCCCAGAGGGGGTGGGCAAGTGGGGCAATTGCCTCAGGCCCCGGGCGCCACAGGAGCCCCCACGAGAATATAGTATTCTATAGTATTGCAACTTTTTTTATAGAAGGGGCCCCCGAAATTGCTTTGCCCCAGGCCCCCTGAATCCTCTGGACAGCCCTGTTTTGGAGAGCAGCAAGAACTGTGTCTGGAAAGGATTTAAGGATCGTAGTAGACACACAACTCAGCATGAGTCCTAGGGTGACACGACAGCAAGTGTGAAAAATCGGGACGGGGGGGTAATAGGAGCTACAGAAGAAAAAGACCCAAAAATCAGGACTGTCCCTGTAAACTCGGGACATCTGGTCCCCTAATGAGTCCTGCGTACAATGCTGTAGCAAAAGTGGGTGATCCTTGTATGGCTAAACAGGGAAGTGAGGAGATGATTTTACCACTGTATACAGAAGGGGTAAGATCAATCCTGGAATATTGTGTATGATCCGCGTTTTAAAAAGGATATTGAAAAATTGGAAAGGGTGAAGAAAAGAGCCACAAAAATTATTCGAGGGCTGGAGACTTTATGGCAGGGGTGGGCAAACTACGGCCCGTGGGCCGGATCTGGCCCCTCAGGGCTTTGGATTCGACCCGCAGGATTGCCCCTCATGGTGCTGCGGGCCCCGCACTGCTCTCAGAAGTGGACGGCACCACATCCCTGTGGCCGCCGGGTGGGGAGGCAGAGGGCTCCATGCATTGCCCTTACCTCCAGGCACTGCCCTCTGCAGCTCCCATTGGCTGGGAATGGGGAACCGCGGCCAATGGGAGCTTCGCGGGAGGGACCTGGAGGCGCGGCAAGGGCAGCGCACGCGGAGCTCTCCCCCTCCACCCCCAGGGACCGCAGCGCTTCCTGGAGCAGCACAGGGACAGGGACAGGACAGGCGTGCAGGGAGCCTGCTCTGGCCCCGGTGCGCGCCGCTGCCACCTCGGAGCCCGAACCCCTCCTGCACCCCACCCCCCAACTCCCTGCCCTAAGCCCCCTGCCTGCACCGCGCACCCGTCCTGCACCCAAACTCCCTGCCCTGAGCCACCTTTGTACACCCCACACCCCTCCTGCACCCCAACCCCTGCCCTGAACCCCCTCCTGCACTCCGCACCCCTCCTGCACCCAGAAGCACCGCCAGCTTTTCTGCCGCTCTAGGCAGCGGAAGGTCCCGCCCCGAAATGCCACCCCCCACAGAGGCGGCAGAAGGTCCCGCTGCCGAAATACTGCCGCGGTCGCCGCCCCCTAAATGGTCGCCTAATGGGTTGTGCCGGCCCTGCCTGCACCCCAGTCCTGTTCCCTGAGCCCCTTCCTGCACACACCCCCCCCCACACCCCACACTCCCTCTTGCACCCTGACCCCCTGCCCCAGCCCTGCATACAATTTCCCCACCCAGATGTGGCCCTTGGCCCTGCCTTATAGTGAGAGATTTAAAGAGCTCAATCTCTTTAGCTTATCAAGAGAGGTGAATTGATAATAGTGTATAAGGACCTTCATAGGGAGAAAATATTGGGTACTAAAGGGCTCTTTAATCTAGCTGAGAAAGGCAGAACAAAACCATTGGCTGGAAGCTGAAGCCAGACAAATTCAAATGAGAAACGAGCACAGATTTTTAACAATGAGAGTGATTAACCGCAGGAACAAACTACCAAGTGAAGTGGTGGCGTCTCCAGCTCTTGACGTCTTCAGATCAAGACTGGCTGCCTTTCTGGGAGATGCTTTAGTCCAACACAAGTTATTGGGATCAAAACGGGGTCAATGGGTGAAATTTAAAGGCCTGTGCTATCCAGGAGGTCAGACTAGATGATCTAATGGTCCCTTCTGGATTTAAACTCTGTGAGTCTATGAATGGGGTCCTGCTCGGTGGCTGGGGTTCCTAGGTGCTATGGCAGTACAAATAATAAATGGATGGGTCAAGGATTAGCAGCGACTTCTGAGTCACAGAGAATAGCTCAATAAAGACATCGGCTTGATTTTGTTATATTTTTGGACTGTTCTTAGCACAGTGGGGTCCTAGGCCATGAGTGGTGCTATCATAAATAAATAACAACACTAGAGTGTGGTGGTCAGAAACCAGCTAAGATGTTACGGCGTGCTGAGACGAGGACAGAGAATGGTGAGGGAAATGTTATAATACCAGTATTTAAATAAATCCGTGGTGTGACTTCACCTGGAATACTCTGGTATTTGCTACTTTGTCTACAAATGCCTGCAACAGAAGTCGAAAAGATCCAGACATTGGCCTGCCGAACCCAGGGTTGTGAGTTCAATCCTTGAGGGGGCCAGTTAGGGATCTGGGGCAAAATCAGTACTTGGTCCTGCTAGTGAAGGCAGGGGGCTGGACTCGATGACCTGTCAAGGTCCCTTCCAGTTCTAGGAGATAAGATATCTCCATTAATTAATTAGCTGGCTTGAGGGGTATGTGTTTTCAGATGAGGCTTCAGTTTCCTGTCATTGGTTCTTGCTATGCCTTTCTTCGCTAGATTAAAGAGCCCTGTTAGTACCCGTGAGGTGCTTAGACAGTATAATCAAGTCACCTCTTGATCTTTTTGATATAAATCCAGGGGCCCGACTCAGCTGCACGCTCTGTCTACCTTGGCTTTGCCTATTCTAGTATTTTTCTTCTCCCACCATGGCTGTAGCCTAGCTTATGACATTATGGGAGGTTCATTACACTGCACGGCTTTCTCTCCAGTGTTAATACGTTGCCTAGAAAAGATAACCGGCCAAGGAATTGTGACAGTGCTCATCAGTCTATGAAATCCACAACGCGTGCCTGGCTCCCACAGCACACTCCTGGGATCACAAATCATCTGGAAATGGTCCTGTGATTTGCAATTGCACTAAAGATAAAGAGGGGTTGCCTCACCTTGATGCGTTCACATAACTGGCCTATGTGTATGTGCCTATCAGTCATTGCGTAGTTATTTAGGGACATTTCGATAGCACTTCTCACTGAAGTCACCGGTTGCCTCACAAATTCAGCCTCACAACCTGCCTTGGCAAGGTAAGTGTTATCATCCTCAGTTTGTAGGTGGAGAAACTGAGACACACCTGGCCCAAGTCACCCAGGAAGAGACGGCGAAGGAATGGAACTTAGATCTGATTCAGAAGAAAACTCCGGTGCTTTAATCATTACCCCTTCCCCCGTACAGATAGCTCTATTATATACGAATAATATTTTGCACTTACTGCTGGTCTTTGCACATGTACATTGGTATCCTCATTTTATTTCATAAATACAGCTACTCTTTGCTCCCCGGGTAGAGGCTGGTGTCTTTGGTCCCAAAGGAGAACAGATGCGGTTATTTGTTTTTTAACCTGGGATTTTGACAACAATTACATTTTTCAAGGAAAAATTTCATATTCCTCAAGGCTTTTAGATTTTTGATGAGCTTTCCAAATGAAAAATTTGTTTTAAAATTGTAGGGAGAATCTCGCTTCGTCGTACTTTTAAAATGTATCTTTTTTCAGCAGAAAAAAAGAGGGGAAGGGAGAGGTTTTTAAAAAGTAAGAGAAAGTGGGATTACACCTCCCCGCCCACAAAAACATGTCAGAACCATTTTTTTTAAAACCTAAAATTTTTGTTTAGACATTTTTGTCAAAAAAAATTCTGTAAACATTCAAATTAAACAAAAATACTTTAATTCAAATGTTAATGTAACATACTTTTTTCCCACCAACTCTAGTTGTGATTTTCATTCCTCATGCTTCTTTATGTGCTGTTAGATAAGAATTGTACTTTCAGTGCATACATGTAGCTGCAGATGAGCAGACGATTAGGTATGTAAATAGCCTCTGAATACATACCCCATAGGCAGAACATAATCAAGAGGTGAGGAGTAGGGAATGGTGAGTGAGGCCTGGTCTACACTACGACTTTAATTCGGATTTATCAGCTTTAATTCGAATTAACCCTGTAACCGTCCACACAACGACGCCATTTAATTCGATGTAAAGGGCCCTTTAAATCGATTTCTGTACTCCACCCCAACGAGCGGAGTAGCGCCAAAATCGATTTTAGCAATTCGAATTAGGGTTAGTGTGGCCGCAATTCGATGGTATTGGCCTCCGGGAGCTATCCCACAGTGCATCATTGTGACCGCTCTGGACAGCAATCCGAACTCGGATGCACTGGCCAGGTAGACAGGAAAAGCCCCGCGAACATTTGAACTTCATTTCCTGTTTGCCCAGCGTGGAGAGCACAGGTGACCACAGATACCTCATCAGCACAGGTAACCATGCAGGCTGATAATCGAAAAAGAGCACCAGCATGGACCGTGAGGGAGGTACTGGATCTGATCGCTGTATGGGGAGAGGATTCAGTGCTTGCAGAACTTCGTTCTAAAAGACGAAATGCAAAAACTTTTGAAAAAATTTCCAAGGGCATGATGGAGAGAGGCCACAATAGGGACTCTGAGCAGTGCCGCGTGAAGGTCAAGGAGCTCAGACAAGCCTATCAAAAAACAAAGGAGGCAAACGGTCGCTCCGGGTCAGAGCCACGGACATGCCGCTACTACGCCGAGCTGCATGCAATTCTAGGGGGGGCTGCCACCACTACCCCACCTTTGTTCGTGGATTCTGGGTCGGGGATAGTCTCGACGCCTGAGGATTCTGCCGAGGGGGTAGAGGAGGAGGAGGAGGAGGAGGAGGATGAGCTTGCAGAGAGCACACAGCACTCCCTTCTCCCCAACAGCCAGGATCTTTTTCTCACCCTGACTGAAGTACCCTCCCAACCCTCCCAAGCCAGTACCCAAGACTCTGACCCCATGGAAGGGACCTCAGGTGAGTTTACCTTTTAAAATATAAAACTTGTTTTAAAAGCAAACGGTTTTTAATGATTACTTTGCCTGACTTTGCATTCGCGGTCAGTTCAGCTACTGGAAAAGTCTGTAGCTACTGGAAAAGTCTGTTAACGTGTATGGGGATGGAGCGGAAATCCTCCAGGGACATCTCAATGAAGCTCTCCTGGAGGTACTCCGAAAGCCTTGCCAGAAGGTTTCTGGGCAGTGCATCTTTATTCCCTCCTCCATGGTAGGACACTTGACCACGCCATGCTTGCAGCAAGTAATCTGGTATCATTGCCTGACAAAGCCTGGCAGCGTATGGTCCCGGTGTTTGCTGGCATTCAAGCAACATCCGTTCTTTATCTTGTTGTGTAATCCTCAGGAGAGTGATATCACTCCTGGTAACCTGGTTGAAATACGGGAACTTAATTAAGGGGACAGAGGTGGCCGTTCCTACTGGGCTGTTTGCCTGTGGCGGAAAATAAATCCTTCCCTGCAGTTAGCCAAGCGCAGATGGGAAATTGGCCCTGAGTTTTTCGCGTTTGGCTAGCAGGGATCTTCCCTGTTACCAGCCACGCGGTGGGGGGAGGGTACCGTGATCATCCCAGAGAATTCATGGAGAGGGGGGGGGTCGGCGGCGGGGGGGGGGTGGTTGTTTGGTGCCTGCAGGGATCTTCCTGCAGGGTTAGTTTGTTTTCTGGTGCTGCTGAATGTTAACAGAAAAACCGCAGCACTCTACTTGCCTGAAGGGGCCCAGACAAGCACCACCACACTGCCCCCCCCCCCAACTGGCTGAGATTGGCCAGGCTTCTGCAGCACTCTACAAGCTATGCTTGGTATGTTGGAAAGCACGGACGGCGCTGAAGCTTACCATGGCCGCATGCAAGCCGAATTCTGTTGCCCAGACCTGTGATTGATCTCTAGCAGCAAAGCCACAGGCACTCAGCATTAAGAGGCAAAATGCGACCTTGCACAGAAATCACATGTGCTATGTAATGTGAACAGTGTTGGTCACCGTGAAAGAGTATAAGCATTGTTCTGCAAAATGTAGCTTTTAAAACAATTCTCTCTTTTTTCCCCTCCCTACAGCAGCTGCAAATTCCTCAAGCCTCCCTCCTCCATCCCGAAGGTTATCACAGATAAGGCGTCGTAAGAAGAAGACGCGGGAGGACATGTTTTCTGAAATTATGCAATCCAGCAGGAGTGACAGAGCTCATCTGAATGAGTGGAAGGAAACAGTTTCAAAGTATAGGAAAGAAGTCAGTGAACGTGAGGACAGGAGGGACCAACGTGAGGAGAGGAGGGACCAACGTGAGGAGAGGAGAGACGATCGAGATGAGAGATGGCGGCAGGAAGACCAGAGGATGAAGGATGCAACGCTGGGGCTGCTCCGGCGTCTGGTGGAGGTTCAGGAACGGCTGCTGGAAAACAGACTGCCGCTTCAGCCCCTGTTCCACCCTCCCCCCTCCCCATGTTCCGTATCCTCCTCACCCAGACGTGTAAAAACGCGGGGGGGGAGGCTCCGTACACCTTCCCATTCCACCCCAGTAGACAGCCCAAGCAAAAGGCTGTCATTTTTTTAACCTTTTCTTTGTGGCTTTTTCCTTCCCAGCAATCCTCCTCCCAAATACCACCCGGGTTCCCTCCCTCTTTTTCTAATCTATTAATAAAGAATAAATGATTTTTAAATGATAGTGACTTTATTTGGTTTGAAAGAAAGCTGGGGGAAGGGGCAGGGTGGGTTCCTTACAGAAAATCAGTCAGTAAAGGGGGAGGGTATTCATGAAGGAGAAACAAACAGATATTTCACACGGTAGCCTGGCCAGCCATGAAACTGGTTTTCAAAGCTTCTCTGATGCACAGCGCTTCATGGTGTGATCTTCTAATCGCCCTGGTGTCTGGCTGCGCGTAATCAGCAGCCAGGCGATTTGCCTCAGCCTCCCACCCCGCCATAAAGGTCTCCCCCTTACTTTCACAGAGATTGTGGAGCACACAGCAAGCAGAAATAACAATGGGGAGATTTCTTTGGCTGAGGTCAGAGCGACTCAATAATGAACGCCAGCGGCCTTTTAAACGGCCAAATGCACATTCTACCACCATTCTGCACTTGCTTAGCCTGTAGTTAAACAGCTCCTGACTCCTGTCCAGGCTGCCTGTGTATGGCTTCATAAGTCATGGCATTAAGGGGTAGGCTGGGTCCCCAAGAATAACTATGGGCATTTCAACATCCCCAACGGTTATTTTCTGGTCCGGAAAGTAAGTCCCTTGCTGCAGCCCTTTAAACAGAGTAGTGTTCCTGAAGACGCGAGCGTCATGAACCCTTCCCGCCCAGCCCGCGTTGATGTTGGTGAAACGTCCCTTGTGATCCACAAGTGCTTGCAGCACCATTGAAAAGTACCCCTTGCGGTTTATGTACTCGGTGGCTTGGTGCTCCGGTGCCAAGATAGGGATATGGGTTCCGTCTATTGCCCCACCACAGTTAGGGAATCCCATTGCAGCAAAACCATCCACTATAGCCTGCACATTTCCCAGAGTCACTAACTTTCGTAGCAGCACCTGAGTGATTGCTTTGGCTACTTGCATCACAGCAGCCCCCACAGTAGATTTGCCCACTCCAAATTGATTCCCGACTGACCGGTAGCTGTCTGGCGTTGCAAGCTTCCACAGGGCTATCGCCACGCGCTTCTCAACTGTGAGGGCTGCTCTCATCTTGGTATTCTGGCGTTTCAGGGCAGGGGACAGCAAGTCACAAAGTTCCATGAAAGTGCCCTTACGCATGCGAAAGTTCCGCAGCCACTGGGAATCGTCCCAGACCTGCAACACTATGCGGTCCCACCAGTCTGTGCTTGTCTCCCGGGCCCAGAATCGGCGTTCCATGGATAGAATCTGCCCCATTAACAACATGATCTCCAAAGCACCGGGGCCTGTGGTTTCACTGAATTCTGTATCCGTGTCTGTGTCCATGTCCTCATCATGCTGCCGCCGCCGCTGCCTCCTCCTCTCCTCGTTTTTCTGGTCCTGGCTGAGCATAAACTCCACGAGAACGCGCGAGGTGTTTGCAATATTCATGAGTGCTGTCTTGACCTCAGCGGGCTCCATGCTTGCCGTGGTATGGAGTCTGCAGTGTTCACCCACCCAGGAAAAAGGGCGCGAAAATGGTTGTCTGCCGTCCGTTGCTTTCATGCAGGGAGGGAGGGAGGGAGGAAGTGAGACTGTACCCAGAACCACCTGCGACGATGTTTTTTGTCCCATCAGGCACTGGGATCTTAACCCACAATCCCAATGGGCGCGGGAGACTGCGGGAACTATGGGATAGCTATGGATTTGCTACCCACAGTGCAACGGTGCAGAAATCGACGCTAGCCCCGGTACTTGGACGCACACCACCGAATTACTGTGCTAGTGTGGCCGCACTCATTTCGACTTTATACAACCTGTTTCTCAAATCCGAATTATCTAAATTCGGATTAATCCCGTAGTGTAGACATACCCTGAGTTGGCATTCAAGTGGTAAGACATTGGGTCCATATAGTTATGTCATGTAAATTGCTAAGCAAACTGCAACCATGGATCCTTGTAGCTCCTGGCAAAAGAGTCAATTCTGAGGTTTCATAACCATCCATATAAGAAAAATACTCATTATCCAGAAAGAGATATAAAATGTATAGCTTGCAGTTGTATTACAGCACAGGGAGCATACCTAGTGGATACACCAGCGAATAGGGGGCCTATGTTCTATTCCTGGCTCCGCTACTTATTCACACTTTGGCCTTGGGCATGTCATTTCACTTTTCAGTGCCAGTTTCCCTTGTGTAAAGTGGGGATAATAATGATATCAGATTGGAGGGAGGTCTCAAGTGGGATTCCATAGGGATGTGTTCTGGGTCCGGTGTTGTTTAACATCTTTATTAATGACCTGAGCGTCCGGATCAAGTTTGCTGATGACACAAAGTTGGGTGAGTTGCCAATACTTTGGAGGATGGAACTAAAATTCAGAGGGTGACACATTGGAGAACTGGGCTATAGACCACAAAATGAAATTAATCAAAGACAAAGGTAAGGTGCTACACTTAAGGAAGAAAACCCAAATGCACAAATACAGAATGGGGGATAACTGGCTTGATGACAGCACTGCTGAGAAGAATCTGGGAGTTGTGGTGGATCACAACCTCAACATGAATCAGCAATGGGATGCTGTTGCAAAAAAATGCAAATGCAATTTTAGGTTCCATTAACAGAGGCATCGCATGCAAGTCAAGGGAAGTGATAGCACCTCTCTACTCAGCGCTGGTTAGGCCTCAGCTGGAGTACTGTGTCCAGATTTGTTCACCAATGTATAGAAAGGATCCAGAGGGAGCGACAAAGATGATGAAAGGGATAGACTCTTTAGTTTGGAAAAGAGGAGATTAAGGGAGGACCCAATAGCAGTCTTCAGATATTTGAAAGGCTGCCATAAAAAAGTTGAAGAAAAGTCTCTTGCCACAGAGGGCAGGAGAAGCGACAATCGATTCAAACTACCCCACAGCAGATCTAGATTAAATCTCAGGAAAAACTTCCTAACTGTAAGAACAGAAGGACAAAGGCACAGACTGCCTAGGGAGGTTGTGGGAGCTCCTTCACTGGAAATTTTCATAAGGAGGCTGGAGAGCCACCTGTCTTGGATGGTTTAGATGCAAATCCTGTCTCTTGGCACTAGATGACCTTTGCTCCCTTATAGCCCTATAATTCTATGCCTACTGACTTCAGAGAGTTGTGGTGAAGTTTAATTATTAGCACTGGTAAAGTACCTTGGATGAAAGCCACTAGGGATGGGATCATTAGTGGGGCAGAACACTCCCACTTTTGCTATTACAATACTAGCGGGACTGTACCAATGCTAGTGCAAAGGAGACTTTAAGAAAAGTGCTAGCAGAGCCCAGGCCTTAATCACCCGTGTGAATCCAGCCAGGTTGGTGGTAACCAATAGCTGTTCCCTTTCCCAGCTAAGGGCTGCTAAGGGATCCAGGTGAAATTAATTGGAATTTCAAGTCCATTTCTACTGGATAGCCATTCTCATCACAGGAACTACCATCAGGACTGACAGTTCTTGCCCCCCTCTTTACTGGCAGTCTCATCATAGAGAGACCCAGGACAGAATAATTGGTCATATCAACTGGAGTCTCTTAAAAGTCTGAGTTGAGAAATGGAGCAGCGTGGGGGAAGTTTACAGGGCTGCTGTCAATACTATCCCTGTTCTGTGGATAAACAGGGCTTATTAATTCTTCCAGTGTGCACAACCTGCCTGTCCTCACCCAGGCTTGAGTCTCCAGGAGGAGCCTTTCACCAGCACTAAAGTCACACCAGTTAATTGCTAAATAAATGGTATTTTGACTGTATTGACTTGCTCAGCACATACAACAGGCATGGAGACACACCAGGAGAAGGAGGGAGGGAGGGAGGTAGATGGTTCTGAGGACAGAGCATTCTCACAACCTGGCACCTCGGGTGCAAGGTGCGGCCCACCCCCCACTAGTTGAGGAAGGCTGGATTCTTCATAATCCTCCCCACTAGTCGGGTAACTGCCTGGGAATAAAGGACAGATGGCTCTTATCTTCAAGAGGCACTTGCCCACCCTGTTTCCCCTTTCCTTACGATGCAGGGTAGGAAGTGGTGCATTTGGAGCACAGTCCCTTTGCCCCTAGCCGCTGCAGGCGATTGGTTTTATCTCCCTGAGACAGGCGGGCAGTTGGACAGAGAGAGGCAGGTTGTTTTTGCTGATACAGACTAACAGGGCGACCACTCTGAAACAAACAGCTCCCTGCTTGGAAACCAGCTTTCTCCCTGGCTCGATCCAGATCTCAGGGCATCAGACCAGGAGGCAGGGGTCCCTCCCCGGCGAGCTGCAGGGTGCGGGATGGGGCGCGCCGGGGCGGGACACCCCGTTTGGGGCCACACCTCCTAGGCATCCCCCGCCGCGGGAGGCGGCTGCCAGCCCGGGGGAGGGCGGTGCTGGCCCTTTAAGAGGCAGGACATGCCCGGCCCGGCGCGTCACTAGCAGCAGGTAGAGCCGCCCCCGCGCCGGCCAGGGAAGAAGCAGCCGCCGCCGCCCGGAGCCCTGCGGGGAGCAGCAGCGGGGCCCGGCCATGGGGAAGCTGCAGCTGTTCGAGATTCGTCTGAGCGAGAGCCGGGTCGTCTACAGCCCCGGGGAGCCGCTGGCCGGCACCGTCACCGTGCGCCTCTCCGGGAGCCTGCCGTACCGCGGTGAGCCCTCATGGCCGGGCTGCGGGCTTCCCCGCCGCAGTGCCACCCTCCCCTGCTCCCCCCCCCCCGCGTGTCCGGGCCCCTCTCCCCCAATAGCCCCTCCTCGGGCTGCGGGCTTCCCCGTCGCAGTGCCAGCCCCCTCTCCCCGCGGTCCCTCTCCCCCAATAGTGCCCTCGGGCTGCGGGCTTCCCCGTCGCAGTGCCAGCGCTGCTCTCCCCACCCCCGCGCATCATCCCCGGGCGGCGAGGCCCCTCTCCCCCAATAGCGCCCTTCTCGGGCTGCGAGCTTCCCTGCCGTAGTGCCATTCCGCTCTCCTCGCCCATTGCATTTCTGGGTGTAGGGCCCCCGCTCCCCAGGGCTGTGAGATTCCCGGCCGCAGCGCCTGCTGGCTTTACCTCTCCATTTGCTGGCTTCCCCTTGTCCTCCTGGTCCATCTGCCCCTGAACTTAGAGGTTGAGTTCAGGATGACCATATTGAGCCCCATCTGACCCTCCACTCCCCCCACACACATACTACCTTAGTACTGGGAGTTTCATTATTTGTGAATGTCAAGAGACTGGTTTTCATGCAGAGGACTGGGGGAGAGGGGCAGCTTTTTGGACCATCCAGCCCCTCTCCTTGCTAGTAGGGCTTGGATTACGTTGTCTGTTGTTTCATTTCTACCTCCTGTGGGCTTCAGCAGGAGTGTGACTAATATTTCACCACCTTCCCCCATCCTCTGCTCCATTCTCCCTCCTCCCCTTCCCTTTCAGGGGAGGGGTGGGGATGGGGGAGTTTCTTCCTTGGATCATGGGCAGCAGGAACAAAACTTTCTCTGCTCAGGGTCTGTGCGTGCGGGGGCGGAATAGCCTTGGTAACAGACTGTGTATTAAGTATAGTGGGTACTAGCAGGCTTCTGGCAACTGTCTCCCTGTCTAGGGTAAGTGTGGGTTTCTCCTCTGTGTTTCAGGCGTGAGAGCCATCTGGTCAAAGCAAGTGTGTGTGTGCGTGCGCTCCCCCACCCCTGGTTTGGGGAGCAGTGGATAAACAGTGTGCACAACCTGCCTGTCCTCACCCAGGCTTGAGTCTGCAGGAGGAGCAGTTGCTTAGACCCCCTTTTTAACAATTGCTCAAATTCCGTTGTTGCAGGCATGGCTCTGACAACAGTGTTGATTTTATGCGGCAGGCACTCAGATGCTGTGGTGACGGGCGGTGGTGTAAAACCCTAAAACAGACCCGGAGTGTTGACCTAAAGCTCAGCTGTGAGTCTGAACTTCCCCATAAAGTTTGGGGAATTGCTGGGGTTTGGAACATAGGACTTGTCAGATGGGTTCAGCTCCAGGATCTATCTACTCCAGTACCTGGTCTTCAACACTGGTTCCCACGGTAAACTAATGTGGGATAAACTGCCCTTCCACCCATTTCCTCCCCCTCCTCACTAGATCTCTTCCTTATAGTTTTAAGATCTGAAGTGTGAAGTTGAATATCTGGGTTCTGGCCTGTTTCTAGTTTGTCCCAGCTTGTGTGATTAGGACTGAAGTGAGTTAAAAGTCCACAGCCATACCCAAGTCATCTTTAGCTGGGTTGGAGCATGTGTTATGTGCTTGGTCCTAACTCGATATGACTGTGTTTAGAGGCCAAACCATAGTGGAGGATATTTGAAACACAAGCAAGTGTAAGGGTTAAACTCAGTGTGTGTTTGGGGAAGGGAGGCCATATAGATACTTGCCCTAAAATCTGAATTCTCAACACCTCATGTTAAATGATTTATTTATGTTAAGACCCTGGTTCTGATATGGAAGGTGCTCGGAGAGAACTGTTTGAAGAGTGTCTTGGTGCCTCTCTTTTTATAGAATTA
Source organism: Trachemys scripta elegans (assembly GCF_013100865.1). NCBI lineage: Eukaryota > Metazoa > Chordata > Testudines > Emydidae > Trachemys > Trachemys scripta. The sequence continues at coordinate 7,272,514 of NC_048314.1, forward strand.
TTGACCCTGAAGGAGCAGTTCAGGGGAGTGGGGAACGATTGTGTATACTTGTGTACCTTGCAGAGAATGTTTTCTCTCCCCCTGAATATCCCCCTTCCCTCCAAAAAAACCAACCAACAAAAAACCCCTATACCACTTGATTCACAGAAGTGCCAGCAATATGCTGACACAGCTCTGACTCCAATGCTTACCCAAACATGAGGTCAGAGAGAGATGACCACCTGAGTAGCTTGGCGGCAAAGCCCAGCAGAGCTGGGTCCAGGTGATCATCTGATGCCTCCATTTCTCACACTGTTCAGTCTATGCGGCTCCGGAGTTGTGATGTGATGGTGAGAAGCAGCTCCTTGGTGAAGGGCTCGCGCTCCAGTGTGCGGTTGAAAGTGGGATTTCTACATCTTCCCTCAGGTCCAGTTGGACTGTGACTAATGAAATTGGCAAGCAGGCCTGCTGCTCTCTGGGGACCGCTGATGTGGTGGCTGAGGAGAGGGGGAACGGAGACTTTCTCAGACAGTGGGGATGGGAGGGTAAGGGGACTATGAGGAGCTAGGCTGTATGGTGTCTGTGCCAGACACTCTGGCTGTAGTCGAGGAAGAGCACTGCGGCACCTCCTTGTTAGCAAACCTGACCATTGCAAAACTTTTCATAGCCGAGTAGGCGAATCCTGTGTTGTTTTTAGTTCACTGGAATTCTGCCAGTTGTGAAACCCAGACTTAGACCGGAATCTTCCTCTGAAAACTTCCAAACTCTAAGGCCTGGTCTATGCTAGGGGGAAATCTTCTAAAACTGTTTTAAAAAGAATTAAACCCCCTCCCATCATTGCTAATGCTAGTTCAGCTCTACCAGTGTTGGCCGTGTTGGGGACCCTAGCCCTGCAGACACCCATGGAACTGACCTGATAGTGATGGAAAGTTATCTTATAGAATTTCCTTAGCATAAACAGGGCTTCGCTGTATAAACAAGGGATGGTTAATGGGATGGGGGTGGTTGGGGATTGAACCAAGATCACCTATCTCAGCTCTGCCACAGGCTTCCTGTGTGACTTTTAAGGCAAACCACTTTTGTCTGTACCTGTTTCTCCTTTTTTTGTAAAATAGATATTAGCATCCTCCCTATCTTCATTATTGCTTGCAAAGTACTTTGATAGCCCTGGCACTTCAGAAATGCAAATTATTTCGTGCTTCCCCTAAGGCTGAGTCTCTCCCTCCTCCATCTTCTGCTCTTGTTGCCTCGGTCTCTGATTCTTGGGACTGTTTCCAAGTATTTAGATTTAGTCCTTCTGGGCCAGGACCTTGTTCTGTTGACCTTGTCTGGAAAGCACAGTTGCTGTAGAAGCAAGTATGCCTGTCTCGATTTAAAACCTCTCTCCCATTGGTCTTTCTGGCTTCTGAAAGCTATTGTACAGAACTTGTTAGAGGCTCGGTGAGGGTGGTGTTTTACACCCATTTTCTTTAAGAAATGCTACTTACCTCTTTCAGCATGAGACTTCTAATGCAGTAGTCACTGATTTCTCTCTCCTTCTCCCCCCTCCCCGTACCTATGGACTGACTTCTCTCTTCCCAAGAACCTGCTCCCAATAATAGCGCAGAGAGTTGTAGTATCACAGGCGTCTGAGCTAGTCCAACTAGCCCTGATGCATTATTGGCCAGCTGTGAGGTAATTATGGTTACACCAGACTACTGACTGCTGTTTGTGTGTGGGGCAGCCATAGGCAATTAGATTTTCTGGAGAAAGAACAAGAGTACTTGTGGCACCTTAGAGACTAACAAATTTATTAGAGCATAAGCTTTCGTGGACTACAGCCCACTTCTTCGGATGCATATAGAATGGAACATATATTGAGGAGATATATATATACACACATACAGAGAGCATGAACAGGTGGGAGTTGTCTTACCAACTCTGAGAGGCCAATTAAGTAAGAGGAAAAAAAACTTTTGAAGTGATAATCAAGCTAGCCCAGTACAGACAGGTTGATAAGAAGTGTGAGAGTACTTACAAGGGGAGATAGATTCAATGTTTGTAATGGCTCAGATTTTCTGGAGAGTGTCTCTTCTTCCCCCCCCCCCCTCCTCTTTTTTCACTTTGCCTTCAGTTACGGGTTTTCTTTAACCCCATTGACCGCTCAAGATCTGTTGTATGAGCCCTTTTTTCCCCTTCATTTTGGAAAAGTTTCCCCCCCACCCTGCTATAGCGACCTATGTGGACTTGAGCCTAGGAAATTTTGGAGTCTTGTATAAGCTTTAGCAACAAAGATAGGAAGACTTTTTCACCAGCCCCTGGCCTTTCAGTACTCGGGTAGTGTTTAGTAACCCACTGGTGAGCCGTGGGCTGTAATGGGACCTGAGCAGGGTTTTTGGAAAACTTGTTGGGAAGTGCTAGCTGATGACGGCTGCTAGACAAGTTTTATTTTTAATTGCATGCAGGGATGGCCTTCGGCATAAGCATCTGCTCTAGGCAGAGGAGTCCTGGTTGACTCGGCAGCTCACGGAGCAGCCTTTTCTCCCCTCTGGCTGTGGCACTGCAGAGGGAGACAGTCGGTGGCCCAGTTTCCCTATGACAGCTTGAGTGAGCCCTTGTGAATCTGCACGTCTGGCTCTGCTCTCCGGGGCAGGAGTCTGCATATTTTTAGACTCCAGGATTTGGTGTGATACCATCCCCTGGCTGGTGTCTGAATGTGTCCAAATGGGAAGCCTGCATGAAGGGCCAGTGGCACGCAGGCTGTCTGATTCATTCCTATCCATCCTCCCTAGTGACTTGGCTAATATCTTATTTATTGCGTTTGTGGGCGACTAGTATCTCAACTCTAAGCAGCTGAGTTGGGGGGTTGTAGTTTGCCCCCTGAGGCTTACAGCTTCTTCTGTTTGCTCTCTGGCCAATGGCAATAAGGTTGCTGTGTGCCCACGGTAGGAAGGGGACTTCTCAATGGGCTGCTGCCGGGGGGACATCCAGTTAGTTGTGGTGTGGTGGTGTGTCTAGGAGCCCTAGTCAAAGGCTGAGATCCCACCATCTTTGCCCCCAAAAATACACCGACTTGAGGCTACTTCGTGTTATGGCTCATATTGTCTGGCTCTCAGATGCTGTCTGATGCCACAATTGGCCAGCACAGAAGTATCTTGGTCATTCTGCCTTGCCCAACACATTGGAAACCTCAAGCATTTCCTTTGAAAGGACTTCGATACCAACACACCTGCACCTTTAAGATCAAAACCCATTTCTCTGATCTGCCCACCTTTCGGTGCCAGCTCCATAACTAGAAATATTTGTGTTTAGCCAGAGGTCTCCCTTAAGGAATGTCCCACAATGAAGCCATAAATACTAACTCTGCCCTGCTAAAGAACAGGAAGCCGCCATCTTGACAACTGGCGACTGAGTCAAATTGGAAGACTCGGCTTCAGAGTTGTAAGGAAAACACTACAACGGTTTGTTACTTTTTTTTATTTATTTAACCACTTGCTTCATCTGTGGAGGTGCTTTTTTTAACCTTTCAACAACTTTAAAGCTTCTGATTTCCAGTGGTAAAGCAGATTGTTTCAGTTCTGCTTTCCATTATCAAACTGAGCTCCTCCTGGAAAATATTGTTAAAAGAACAGCCCTGACTCCCACACCCCCACCAGTGACGGACCAAGAATGAAGAGACTAAGAGTGCTTCTAAAAGCAGCTCTGAAAATTCCTCTGTTCCACACACACTTATTTAGCTGTCCAGATTAATATAGTAATGGCTCTACTGAGTGAGACTTTTATACCTTTAACATTTCAAATACACACATTTTAGGTCTGATGTATACCTTTTTTTTTAAACATGCTAACTCTTTATTCAGGTACTAAAATACGGCAGTGATGGGGCTATCTGATTATCCCCTGGGTATTTATCCTTATTACAGGTATTATAGCCCCATTTGATAGATAGCAAAAGTGAGGCACAGAAATCCAGGTCACAGAGGAAATTGATAGTAGAGCTGAGAATTGAAACCATGTCATTCAATGCCAATGCTATAACACCATAGAATATCAGGGTTGGAAGGGACCTCTGGAGGTCATCTAGTCCAACCCCCTACTCAAAGCAGGACCCAATCCCCGAGACCATCTTTCTTCTCCTGGCTTGTCTAGATTAGAAAAGGATGGTGGGGTTAGCTAACTTAACTTGCACCCATGCTAGGGAAAAAACTTGTGGCGAAGTCACAGGTGGTTATCTCTATCTTCCATTTAGCTGGCCCAGTTGGACCTTCAGCTCACCCCCATGGGGATCTTGGCCAGATAAATGGAAGTGAAAGTTATTAACCTGAATCCACACTAGGGAGCAGGTCCTGGCTGGCTATGCTGAACATGGTAAAATGATATTGAAAAGATGGCATCTGAAGCAGTGCCCTATCTAAGACAGGGTCCCACTGATGCAAATGGTCAGTAACTCCAGTAAGAGTGGATTTGGAATATGTACAGATGACTACATAGCTCCTGGGTCACCCCGAATAGCGCTTCTATAAAACCGTTCTGGATGTGACAGTCAAGCAGTGGGTCCTTTTTTGGGAAATGCAGGTCAGGGACAGAGCAAACATGTTTACTGTCTAGAAGTGTGCAAATGTCCTTGTCCTTCCTTCACCCCTGGACCCCCTCCCCCATGCTAGCTATTCAAACTAGCCTGGTATTTCTTTGCTGATCTAACACTCACCACTGCATGTTCCTGTATGTCAATGCAATGAACAGTGTAATTCTGTGTCTATCAGGCTGACTGTTTACTACTTCCCAGTTTCAGAATCCAATTCCGCTACGTGGGGGAGGAGAGCACCTTAGCTCTGTGGCGGAGTCTGTCTGCTGAGACATGGAGCAAAAGGGGATTTCTGCCCCTCTGTTTAGTTCACTGGTGGATCAGAAATGCCATGTAAATAATTATTCTCAAGCTTGTGCCGTATGACTTGGTCTGTGGTGCACTCCTTTCGCCCTCCCCTCCCCCAGCCTCGCCTGTGGGCAAAGCTTTGCTGTTCAATTCCTCTTTGCTGATGGAGACATGAGAACAGGAGCCATCTGTGGTGTTTGGTGCATCGTTGGGCAGGTGGAATGTAGACCTGAGAGCTGGTGGCCAGCATCTGATATGCTGCCAAATGTGGCGAAGGGGCACTGGGGCATGACCGTTCCAGGAGAATAAGCAAATAAGAGTGGGCAGGACTGTTGCTTTGCAGCATAAAAGTCTGTTGCTAAGCAGGGGAGTGGATTTAGTGGCTCCCTTGCTTGAAGGAGTAACTTTTCTTACTGTTGGCTACCACTTGAAAATTCATAGCCTTTAATGGAGAGGGAGGCTGAGTTCATATTGGGATCCCGAGGTCCCCCTGATCTAGGGAATGTTCTGCTCTAGGGGTCAGTCTGTTAATTCATGTTTACTTTTCCATGGTGGTGGGGAAGACTTGGAAGTAGGTGGCTGGTGTATTGTCGTGTAACCTCTCTGACAGAGAGACATCTAAAGTATTTTGCAGGGAGTTGGGGGATCAACCATTTCTTGGTAGGCAGTCATGTTGGCTCTCGTAGGTTCCATGAGAACAGGTGTGATTTGGGGAGGGTTGTTGGAGTGAAGGTGGGGAGAAAGGGGAGCAGAGGATGTGGAAGAGGGCTATCGTAAAGGGGAAGGTGCAGAATGGATCTGATCAATGATCGAAAGAAGGAGGCTGAGGGTGAAGAAACAGACCAGAAAATGCATGGAAAGAAGTGGCAACTGGGCTCTTGGTGTTAGACCTCAGTATTTAAGTCTTTTATTTAATTGTTGATTAAACTTGGAGGGCAAGATACTCAAAAGTTGCTGTGCACCCAGTGAGAATGAGGAAGAATCAATCCCCCGCTGTTTTCGGTCATAATCTTGCATTTAAAAAAAAAAAAAAAAATCTATGTCCGTGTCAGGCCATTCCATGACATCTCGCCCTGTTACAGGATTGCTATGAAAGATAATCATCTTTCCTGTGGCTTCTCTAACTTCTTTTGTGTGGAAGTGAAAAGTGCTTGGAGAAGAAATGTACGAAGGCTGTAACTGCCTCCAGTTAGCAGATTTGTGTATGTATGATGTGCTCTTCTCCCATTTCCTATTTGTTTCTGGGATCTGAAAGCAGAGATGAACTGATGCCTGACCACAAAGATGCTCTTCACAGGCTGACAAAATCCTGAATTTCCTTTGCCCACTTAAAAATAGATGACACTCCAGTGTCTGGTGTGATTTGACTTTTGCTGGGTGTCTTTAAAATTTGCAATATAAAGGCCTGCCCCAGAATTAACAGGTTTTACTCTAATGGTATGGGGGATATTTGTAACTAGTTCTTGGATCGACACAATCGTGTCTGGGACCAAATACTGCCCTTGGTTATCTGCATGCAACCCCTACTGGAGTCAGATGTACATGAGTGGAATTGTAGGGCCTGATGGAAGCCCTATAATATAATGCCAGTGGAGGTGTAAGTCTTTTAGAAAGCTGGATGGCTGCAGAGGAGGGATGCTGTGAGTATCCCAGTGCAGGAAGGGATGTCTTTTGATAAGAATTTGGGGGTGAGGGGGTCATAAATTAGCTGTAGATTGCCACTTCCAGGCACTCTGTAATTGACTTTCAGCTCAGAATAAAACCTTGGGCTTCTCTGATAACAAAATGCTTGTTATGGATATGTCCACATGGAGTCATACGCTTAAATTGTGTAGGTGAACAAATACACTGTCTCAACCTTTCACCACCTCCTTGCCAAAATAGGTGCAGGTGATGTCCTTGTTCCCCATCTTCCCTGCCCCAGTGACTCAAGTCAGACCCTGCTCACGAGTGGGAATAGAGACTGAAGAGGGAAGTTCAGCTCCATATGTTTTTTTTTTTTTTTTTTTTTTTTTTAAGGCTGGCTCTGCACTACAGGCTTCTGCTGGCACAGCTTGGTCCGTCAGAAGTGCGAGGAGGTGCGATTCCCTGACCTGACAGCAGGGCCAGCTCCAGGCACCAGCTTAACAAGCAGGTGCTTGGGGCGGCCAAGGGAGAGGGGCGGCACCTGTGGCAATTCGGGGGCGGCAGGTCCCTCACTCCCTCTAGGGCGTGAACTGCCGCCGCTGATCGTGGGGGTTTTTGGCTTGGGGCGGCAGAAATGCTGGAGCCGGCCCTGCCTGACAGATGCCCCTAGTGTAGAAGCAGCTTTGCGAGGCGCTGTTTCCAATATAGCTTGGATTTGCTGGTGGGTGTGTGGAATAAGCTAAGCCATATCAGTAAAAGTGCAGCTTTGCTGGTATAGCTGCATCCACACTAGGAATACGTTGGTGGGATAGTGTCAGTAAAGTGCTCCTAGCATAGACATGGCTGAAGTGCCAGAACAGGCCCTATTTCTCCAGGAAGTGGCCTGAGGGGATAGCTCAGCGGTTTGGGCATTGTCCTGGTAAACCCAGGGTTGTGAGTTCAATCCTTGAGGGGGCCATTTAGGGATCTGGGGCAAAATTAGTACTTGGTCCTGCTAGTGAAGGCAGGAGGCTGGACTTGATGACCTTTTAAAAAAGAAATAGAGATGGGGGGGATAGCTCAGTGGTTTGAGCATTGGCCTGCAGTTTGAGCATTGGCCTGCTAAATCCACGGTTGTGAGTTCAATCCTCATTTAGGGATCTGGGGCAAAAATCTATCTGGGGATTGGTCCTGCTTTGAGCAAGGGGTTGGACTAGTTGACCTTCTGAGGTCCCTTCCGACCCTGAGATTCTATGAAGGTGCCCAAACAATTGGAAAGAGACTCTGATTGAGGTCTCACAAGGGCTAACCCCTTCTTAAAAGGTGTTTAAGGGGCCGTCATCTCTGTACCTCTGTTAACTAGTGTTTTAGGTGCATGTACATTTCTGAGCATAGTAGGCACCATTTGATATGTTGGAAAAGGAGGCCATGCAAAAATGAACATAAATGAAGGAACTGGGTGTGTACAATTTCCTGGACTGTAGTAGTTGCTAGTTAAATCCCAGAAAGACACTACATGGTGCTGTCCAAAAAAAAAGGGGGTGGGGAGGACAACTGTCCTATGCCTGGTGACCTGTGTCCTCACTTACACAAGTGCAGAGCATCGAGGATCAGGGCCAACATGAACCATTGTTTCCTTGGATATAAAAATAAACCCATGACGTGTAAATTTCCTTTCCTTATTGAAGCCCTCTCTTAAAATGAGGCTGGAAAGGCAGCAGGCCTGGTCAGTGACTAAAGCCCTTTGTGGTGATGGGTGAAATGCTGATTGGCCCCGGGAGTTTTACACGGGAGTCTCAGTGCCATATGGGGTCCCGGCCCTTTGAACCAATGTCTGTGGTACGCACAATGGCGGCTGCTGAGGGGAAGGATTGATTGTTTTCTTCCCACGGCCCTCATGAGCTAGCTTACGTTGCCGTTGGTATTGGCCAGATTTAAAGGACTCTGTGCTCCCAGGATGTCTGAGCACGAGGTCTCTGGGCCTCTGACTGCTTATTGATGATCTCGCTCATTCAGAGAATTGCTTGCTCGCCCTGGCAGACAGACAGGGATGGGATGGTTTGCTTTGTGCATGCAGGGAAAGAACAATACATGGATAACGTGTTTGAAGGGGCAGCTTATTGGGCTGTAGACTTGACTGGCATTAAAGCGCCTTGTGGGGAATGTTTGCCAGAACCTAGAGAGTCATTAGAGCTTGTCTAAATGTGAAACTGGCACCAGAATAATTTAAGGTATGAATTTAAACCAGTGTAAAATGTGGTGTGGACACTCTTACTTCAGGTTTAGCAACCTGTTTTTGTCTAGCTAAAGTCCATTTAGGATCAGATTTAAGCTAAATCAGAATGAGCCATTGGTAACTGAAATGAGAGGACGTCTGGCTCAGTGGCAAGGGTGCTAGTCTGAGACTCTATTCAGTTCCCAGTTCTGCCACAAACTTCCTGTGTGAGTAAGTCGCTAGGGGATGTCTGTACTGTGGCTTCAAAAGAAAAGTGTGCAAGCTGTGGTCTCAGAACCTGGGTAAACGGACCTAGCGATGTAGGCATGCGTACCTGCCTTGCTGGGTTTCAGAGCCAAGTGGGAACATCTACACGACTGCTAGCCCCGTAGCATGAGCCTGAATTGGTTGATCTTGGTTTTGAGACGATTACTGCTGCCGATGTTTGCTGTATAGATGTACTCTTAGTCTCCCTGTGCCTCTGTTCCCCTGAAATTAGGAAGTAATAGCACTGCCTTGGCTCACAGGAGCGTGGGGGTGTTTGTGCAGCTCTCGGACGACAGCGCTAAGGGCTGTATCGGTATACGCTGGCTTAACTCGGCCGGAGCACGCACCCCAACCTCCTGCCCCAACCCGGTGAAAATGAACGAGTGAGCGAAGGTGGGGGAGAGCAAGCAATGGAGGGAGGGGGGAATGGAGTAAGCAGGGGGCGTGGCCTCAGAAGGGGCGGGGCAAGGGTTTGGTTTTCTGCAAATAGAAAGTTGGCAACCCTACCTGTATTCCAGGGGTGGGATTCTGCACTCCTACCCCCATACACGTTTTGGGAGAAGAACAATGACCCACTGGGGAAAGGCTGGCACTGATGTTGGGCTACCAGAAGTGGCCCTACAGATGCTCCTTCTGTCTTTCCCCCCCATTTCCTTTGCAAGCCCAGGTCTAGGAATATTGTCCTTCCTGGACTTCAGTCTGGGGTAACGTGGGGGAGGAGAGTAAAGGAAACATCTGTGCAGCAGGTTGATCCTAAAAGCCCATGAACCTACTTGGGGATCTGGAGTGTTAGACTAAGTCTCCAGGAGTCAGGATTATTAGGCAGAAGGGTAAATCAAAGGTGCAGCCGATCACATGGCTCTGTAATTACCCGGACATGCCCACTGTGCATGTGTCAGATGAAGGGAGATAACGAGAGTTATCAGGGGAAAGCACCTTCCCCATTCCACAAGACTTACAGAAGCAGGATTTGGAACTAAAGCACAGTCTCTGAGTTCAATAAATCCTTGTATGTCTGGGGTTGGGGGATGGGAAATCTGTGAAGAGATGCTCCCGTGCCAGTGGAGTGACAGAAGGGGGTTAAAAATGAGATATTAACGCAAAGCTGCTGGATGTCAGTTTCTAGACTATGTCCCAGAAGGTAAGGTGCTTGATGCCTGTTGCTAAGATACTACAGTTGTCTCTGGCAGTTTTTTGAAAATTACCAGCACGCATTGGTTGTACTTTCCTTTTGTTTCTTCTTTTCCCCTCCCCCTCCAAACAACCAAAACAAAGTCTACGTGGGATGCATTGGTTCACTTTCCACTCCCCGCCTTGCAGCTTGTGTAAAGAACCAGGCGTGGTAAACATTCTCAGGTTAGATTTTGTTCCAGCTGTGCAAGGTGACTCATTTTTTCTTTCTCCAGGGGCAGCCAGTGTGCTGATAACCCGCACGGTGCTATAAATAAGTGAAGTTTAAACACACGGACTCCTGTTTATAATGAACTCAGCAGTTAACTTTTTTCTTCCCCTCCCCTGGGATGCATGCAGACGAAATCCCCGGTGGGGAAAGAGAACAGGTCCTCTTGTCATGTTCAATTTGTCTGTGATGGAAGAAAATCCTTGCAGACTGGAGACTATCGACCCATGTGTCGCATGGGGGAGATTTGGACAAGTGAACTGTACTTAGAGCCCCACGGTGAAGAATCTGTACAGCACTTTGGGAAAAAGCTGTATTTGCTTAAATCAAAACTTCTCCTTAGCATGGATGCAGTTACCCAGAAAAATAAATAAAATAAAAACCCTACCTGACCAGCTTCTTGGCATTATGGACATGGGCTACGTAACCTTTTGCAGCAATGTGCTGAAAGGCCAAGGAAGGGTAAAGTGTGGCTAGGGGGATGCTCTTTAGGATTCCTTTGAAGTAAAACCCAGGGGGAAGATGGTCTGGATATTGCTAATGCAGAGACTGCACAAACCCAGATGCTAGTCCTGCCCAAGGGGATGCAAATTGCCTGTAGCCCCAGAGCTGTGCCTAATTTGAATCTTTGCATGTATTATCCAGCTTTACTCTGCCGGAATACTTGCTCCTATTTCTCTTCCTGGTGGAACAAACTCAAACTGTCTGATGGAGTTGACCAGCAATACCGACCTGCAGCTGAACTCTACAGAGGGAGGGATGCTACAGGCTGGATTTGGCAGTTAATCTGGACTTTCTACAACCCTTCTGCAGACACAGTCCAGACGTAGTGTTGAGCTAGTGCTGAATGCAACCCCCTTGGCCATCATGATTTGTTGTAGTCAACCACTAGCTAGTCCAGTTTGTTCCATGTTAACTGGTGGGCTTCTAAGAGTAACTGTCTTCCCTAGTCCCTTTCAAGAAGCAGCTTTCAGCCGATTCCCTTAAGCAGTCCGTGTAGGTGGGAGGTTTGAGCACTTCCCTTGTTTCCCAAGGCATGATGCAACATACACAGGGCTGAATGTTGCACCCATCCAGAGGTCTAGCACCAAGTCTATGCAAAATCCTACTTATCCCCTCAAAGTGGGACTGGACCGTTGGTGTGTAGGTCTTGTGTTGGCTCTCTGCATCAGAGTCATCTTCCACCAGGATGGTGGGATTCCTAGAGCGAAGTGTGGTGAGATGGGGGCGTAAGATGCTCCCTCAGAGGAGGGTTCCTATATTTAGAATTGGTCTCTCTCTCCCGCCTCCCCTGGCTTTGGTCCCTACATACTACAGTACTCTGACTGCAGTGTTTGTTTCTGGTAGCTGTGTGCTTGAATGTCTGTAGAGCCATGTGTGCATGGCTGTTGTCAGAAATCTGGTCAGCTTAGCTACTTAAGCAGAGGGAAAACAGTGGCATTTACAGCTGCTTCTCTTGCTCCGGGGGGAGTGGTGTGTGTGTGGGGGGGTGTCTCTCTGATGGATTTGATCATGGTTGGGGTTATTGTAGAGTAGTAGGGAAGGACACATTCTGTGGAGATGCTCCTCCCCTTTGCTCAACACAACCCTTTTGCAAAACAAGGACATTCTGTCTTGCAGCTGCTGTCCTACCTGTTGGGCCATGCCGGGGGGGGGGGGGGGGAGGGCAGAACTCCTTGCTGAAATCAGTGAGGGAATCTGGCTCTAATGACCACTGTTTCATGCCTGAGCATATTGGCAACCGTAGTGAGAGGCGTGGAGAACACTGGGCAGCATTGCATTCCCGTCTGACTTTATCTACCTTCAAATAACAAGTGAATCCTGAACCCAAGAAGGTCACTGAATAGTTTATAGTCACCTGCTGGAGTAATAGCTGTTCTAGATTCCTTAATTTCTCAGCTTGATTTTGATCCCAGCCATTCTTGTGCTGTCCCTCTTGTGATGGCCTGTGTCTCCGTACAGGGTCTACCTCCCAGGCCTAGTGTACAAAACTACATAGGCTTTTTTCCACCCCTGAAGATCAATACCCATGATATTGGGTTAAAGAGGAACTCTAAAGTTACCACACTAGAATTATGCAGTGTCTTCCTAGGATTTGCTGCCGTAATATAAATGGCAGGAAAATGTACAATGGCTGTTCTCCATCTTGGGCTAATCAAGGATTGTTCTGCAGCTTCTTGGAGCTATTGGGCACTCACTGCATACCATGGCTTTTTGGTGTGTGCTAATACTTGAGGAAAACCTTATGGTCAGCCAAGAGGCCACGGCACCCTCAAGCAGAAAAGAGACCTCTAGGGCTTGGTCTAGCCCTCTCCTTACAATACACAATTGTTCTCTAAACTATTTTTCCAGTGCTTTGTTCTGTCCACTTCCAACTCTCCCAAGCAATGTGGTGTGAGTACTTCAGATTTGCATTTCTCTCCCATCACTCTTGGTATTCAGCCTACCTTTCCCTGTTAAACTCATATTAATGTAGGACCCTTGGCCTCCACCCGGCCAATCTCCCTCTTCATCCTTCATCTAATTAAAGATTGCTATCCCCTGCTTGATCATCCCTTAGCTAGACTATACATATCTGGCTCTTGGAAATCTTATACCTCTCTAGCACTGGACTGTCTTTGTTGTTGTGCTCTGAACACAGGTTGTGTTACAACATCGCCTCGGACGAGCCACAAAGGGTGGTGTAATAGTTCGAACAATGGGAGCAGAGAGTATAACCGGTCTGAGCAGAGCAGAAGCGACAAGGTCAATTGGCGGTGAAAGTAGCCTGGGTCAGAACCGCAACTTAATGTTGTCATTAGACTATAAACTGTCTGTCTGACTCTGAACAGAGAGAAAAGGTAGGTGAGGTCATATCTTTTATTGGACCAACTTTTGTTGGTGAGAGAGAGGCTTTTGAGCTACACAGTGCTCTTTCAGGTCTGGGAAAGGTACTCTGAGCGTCACCGCTAAATGCAGGAAAAAACCGATTTGTTTAGCAGAAGTAGTTAGAGCATATTCTAAGGGACTGTTCAAGGTAGAGTGGCCTGGTAACACCTCTGCAGTCATAGGACAAAAAGAGGGTTAGTGGGTTACAGAGTCCTGTAATAAGCCATAAATCCAGGGTCTCTGTTCAGTCCATGATTTTTAGTATCCAGCAGAGTTCTGAATTTAACTTCCCCAGGCTCGACTTTTGAAAATGTTGTGCAGGTTTCCTCTGAGGATGGAGACAGGTCGATAGGGAGTGATCGCTTTGTGAACAGTGTTCACCCACCGGTGATAAGGTGTTTTTGTCTCTTATCACTTCTCTGACTAGAACTATTTCAACCGTGATTCATGTGATCGCATCTGACGCAAATCCAACTCCTGGGAAGCGTGCTTTCCCTCTTGTCACGATGATCAAAGTTCAGTTACCACAAGAACTCAAGTTCTCCCACCCTTTTTAATGCTGTAATCCGTATGGGTGACAAGCATCTATTCCAGACCAGTGGAATCTGAATCCCCTTCTGTATTACAAATAGCCATGCCAGGGGGCTGGTTACACCATGGACCCCTGACATAGTCTTAAGCATGTCTGCCCCATTTTGTAGAAGCATAAACCCTGTTCCCGGAGCATGCTTTTAAGTGGGGGAATGATCCCACCCCCCTTGCAAATGAAGGGTCGGCTAAATTAGAATCTGGATCCAAACCGCTCTTGGTTTTGGTTTTGCAAAATCAAAATACTGCCTCCTCAGCACCTCTTACTATAGGTATCTCTCTTACCCTTTCCTCTCTCACCTTACTCGGATGACTTGCTCTAGTGTTTGTTATAGGACTTTTTTGTGGGTGGGTGGGTGTATATATAAAAATGTACAAGAACTGATAGGACAGCCCCAGCAGGGTGGGGACAGCTAAATTAATTAGTAGTTATTGCTTAACTAGGAGTGTCTCTTTTCCCAATTTTAGCAATTTATGCAAATTATTTAAGTTAAGGTTGCCAGCTCTTCTGTTGAGGCTTCCCAGCCCTTTCTCCAATCTATTTCCTTGCTCCTCAGACATGAAGGGGTCGAAGTTTTTTAAATCTGTGTGAACTTAAGGTGCTTTTCACCTTTTTGAAAATTAGTCCCCTTTGTTCTGCTACCAATGAAGTTTTCATTGACCTTTTCAAGATGCACTCTATTTTAATTTTCTTTCTTCTTTCTTTCTTTTGAGCAGAGACTAAAAGTAACTCCTTTTTTTACCTAGAGATTTTGTAGTTCTTCACAAATTTTCCAGCTTCCCAGAGTCTTGTCTTTATTATAACCCCATACAATGCTGGGGCCTACCATACACTCAGCAAGGCCGGCAAGAACTCCAAACACACTTGAGTTTTGACTTCTGTCTCTGAGATGAATCCTTCAAGCTGCTGATATGTTGAGACACCTGCTGCTTGTTACAGCAACTTGCTGAGAGCTTTGTAGCATTTTATAACCCGCTGCATGTCTTGGAATACAGAATCTCGTGCCTCCGCTTCAGCAAATTGATGTGGGCTTCTTATTTTTCTGAAGCCAGGTCTGCTCACTGATTCCCACTCTTGGCAGGTGGTGCAGAAGTGTGCGTGTATGTGTCCTTGTTGTGACTTGGCCATACTAGATAATTGACCCATTGCTGACAATGATAGTTCAGTAACATGTCATCAGGGCCAGCTCCAGGCACCAGCTGACCAAGCATGTGCTTGGGGCGGCCAATGTTGGGGTGGCGAGGGGCGCTCAAGGTTTGTTTTTTGTTTTCAGCGGGGCAGCGCAGGGAGTGTTTCGGCAGTGGCCCGGCCCGGCACTTCGCGGGGGCGGGGGTTTGAGCGGCCCAGTCTGGCACTTGGGGGGGGGGGGGGGCGGCGCTCTTCTTTTTTGCCTGGGGCAGCAAAAAAGTTAGAGCCGGCCCTGCATGTCCTCCATCATTCGATCATCCCACTTCAATCCCATCAACTGGTGCTAAAAGTGGTTCTTCAGCTGCTAGTGTAGGCAGAGGGACAAATGTCTTAATTATTTGTACTGCACAAGAGTCTAGCAGATCCAACTGAGATCAGACCCCGCCCCCCCAGCAGAGCTCAGTCTCCCTAGGCAAGCCAAGGATGGAAAGGGGCTGCGGCCTGAGCCTGGAGGGCTACACAGCAATGAAACAGCCTTGCAGCCCGCTCCGGAGTCAGCTGCCATGGGTCAGCAATGGGTTTTTCTTCGCTGTGTAGACGACATCCTCTCTCTGCTCAATGACTACACAAGTGGAACCGCTTCAACAAGCGACACTGAGCATGCCCTACCCCAGCGTACACTAGGGTGACCAGATATCCTGATTTTATAGGGACCGTCCTGATTTTTGGGGTCATTTTCTCACATAGGCACCTCTTACCCCCCACACCTGCTGTCCCAATTTTTGACACTTGCTATCTGGTCAGCCTAAAGGGTCACCAGAGGCAATGTTACTTGCCCCAGGCTGCCCAGCTGGTCCATGGCCAAGCTGGGCACAGAACTCATCTCATGCAGTAGCGTAGCTGGGGGGGAGTGGGGCAGCAGACGCTCCCCCCACTGAGCACAAGCAGCTCCTTGTCAATTTCTTGGCTCCTTTTTACTCACCCAGGGGAGCAATAAAAAAAAGGTGCCACCCGCTGCAGCGCTTTTATTTTACTCCCCCAGCGGCGCTCCGGGTCTTCGGTGGTGAGACCTTCACTCGCTCCGCAGGTCTTGGGTGGCATTTCAGCGCCGGGTCCTTCAGTGCCGCCGAGGAGTAAAAGCGCCGCAGCAGGTGGCACTTTCTTAATCGCTCCCCCTGTTCCCTCCACCTGGCTACACCACTGATCTCCTGTTTCCCAAGCCAGTCGGTCACTTTTGCTAGAATGGTGCTCAAGGTCTGAAAACAGCCTGTGCGATCTATACTAGCACTTAATTTGCTCTTATTACCCTACTGGGACTGGAGTGGGGACCTGGATGTACTGTTGCTATCGCCAACATTGTGCTGGTTATGAAGGGCTTCCTCCCCTTTATTCATGGGTGCTCAGGATAATTCTCTCCTTTCTCTTTAGGGAGGGAGGGCTTGGCTTGGCTATTGCTATTTTTGGTGCCTTCAGCTCTCGACTGACTCTTCTGAAAGCCTCTCTCTGGGGTCTAGCTGCAGATATGTGGGAGGCACTCCTGGTCTCAAGTGTGTGTGTGTGTGTGTACACGCGGGGAATCTAATTAAAACGTGGTGCTTGGCTGACTGCCCTCTAATTGGGGCCCAGGTCTCCTCCTCCCTCCAAGTTAAGGCTGGTGTTCAGATAAATCTCCATGTCACAAAAAATCTCTAGTTTCCCAGAGCACTTGCTGTTCCCTGCTGGATCCTAGAATGAGTGAGCTGCCCCTCAAGAGACTGAGAAATGCCATTCTCTCGCTCCATGTCACGCTGGAAAGGCCCCTCTCTAGCTCCTGGGCCGGTGGTGCTCAGTAGGGAGCGGGGTCCGTGTTTAACGTGACACACGGGCTGCAGAGACCAGCACCCTGTAGCTCAGGCAATTTAAACCGCTCTGTTTAAAGAGCATCCATCCCAAGCTCTGGGCACTCTGGATAAACTTTACAAACACACTGTATGTCTGTAGACC
Organism: Trachemys scripta elegans; assembly: GCF_013100865.1. NCBI lineage: Eukaryota > Metazoa > Chordata > Testudines > Emydidae > Trachemys > Trachemys scripta. The sequence goes on from NC_048314.1 coordinate 7,289,399, forward strand.
GGCTCCAGCGTTTACTCGGATAATGTTGCATGGAGAGCACCTGGGATAGAACAAATTTACCAAACATGCCACCGCTTCCCCTCCATCCCACCAACCCACAGCCCGGCTCTAATTTAACCTTGGTAATGGCAATGCAGCTGTTTCCCTGCCCCCAACCCCCCAGAGTAGTGACCTGAACCTTGTCTGAAATATCCCCTAAAGGAGGTCCCTGCAGTCTCCAGCCTCCCCCATCAGTGCTAGGGGTTGGTTGCGTTAGAGGCTCCAACCAGGGTGCGATTTCAGATTTTCAGGGGGAGGGGGTAACTGTAACTGATCCCAGGGGGTACTTAGGCACCTGAAAACACTATGCTGGGGGGTTGGGGGGGGGGGGATAGTTTGACTTCTCAGGCCAGCTCCACATGCTGGGGCCTAATGAGAGAGCACCACCTCCATCCTCTGACTCACATCAGCAGTTCCACCCAGCCTGTCTAGGTTTGGGGGGGGGGGGCTCAGCTCAAAGTTTGAAACCCAGTGAGGGAGCAGGCAGGGGGTAGTGCTGTGTGCCAGAAGAGGGGGTAGCTCAGGTTATAGGGAGTGGGTAGGTAGGGGTTGTGCCAGGCATCATGGCAGGGCAAGGGGTGCGCTCTACCCACCCAGGTACATGATGGAGGCCACTCCTGACATCAGCCCCCACCCAGCTCTGCGCAGCAGATCAGGGCAAGTTCCTGGTCCCTAGCAGTGCAGCCAGCCACAGCTCCATGGGCAGGGGGTGGCAGCGTCTTCCCTCCTATTGCGAACTTCACCCAAATGTGGTATGACACTTGGGGGGCAGGGATGAGGAACTACCTTCCTGCTCTCCTGAAATGGCACTCTGGCTCCAATCAAAATTGGGGCCCCTGTTTGTTAGGTGCTGTGCAGACCTACTGAGAGCTGCTTGCTAACCTGAAGAGCTTAAAATCAAGCCAAGGGTGGGCAGAGAAACAAGACACGGAGGGGAAGTGACTTGCCCAAGGTCACACAGCAAGGTAGTGGCGGAGCTGGGAACAGAGCCCTGGTCTCCTGACTCCTAGCCCCGTTGTCATGGGGATCCTCATTCACAAAGAAGTGGCTGTAGGAGGAAGACCTGCCTGAGGTGATTCAGAGTAGCTGGGGTGGGGGGAGGGATTGTGACCTTCTGGATTTTATTTTGTTGCCAAACTTCCTGCTGCGCATTGTATTCACTCCTCATGCAGGACAGCAGGTGACATTCTGTGCACATTCGCGACATCTGGTTTGCGCTCTGGGAAGTAGAAGAGATCTTAGCCCTCTGTCGCTTGCTTCCTACTCTTCCCCGTTTTCCCCTGCAGGGGAGTGTGCTGTACACAGCTTCTCATTCACATGTCTGTCCTTGCTTTTCTCCCATCTACAATGGAAATTGAGCTTCCCTGAGGGTAGGCGCTGCAACACTCTGAATCAATGGAGAAAAGCCACTCAAGCTCTGAACAGGACTTGGCCACTCTCCTAAATCACCTGGAGGGGAGGACGGTGTCAGCAGAGGAGCCTAAGCCCTCTGTTTACCCGCTAAATGTGGCTGATCTGTCTGCCTTCCTCTCACCATCACTTGATTCTCCTACTAGAGACCCATAACGTGGGGCATCACTGGATGCATGCAGATACCGCTGCCTATCTGGTAGGTTTGGCTGTTCTGCAAGTGCAGGGTACTTCTGGTTTTTGCACTGTGTACATGTGGGGGGGAGTGGGTGTCTTTGCTGTTGAACCCTGGAGCTCTTAATATTTGAATGTCAAGTCCACCCAGTGGAACAGGAAAATGCAGAAATATGGGGCTGCTGTGTCACTTTAGAGGCTGTTTTGTTTTCTTGTAAATGTGGCTCAGAGAGCTGGAATTGGCTAGTATGATGGGGAAATTACCCACACCCTTCCTCTCCCTGGGAAGTGCACCCAGGCAGAACATTTGGAACCTCTGCACCCATGAACGCCCCTCCAGGACAGCACATGCTAATCCCTGTGGCATAGACCCATAGCAGTGAGAAATGCAACTTCTGTGCCCAGGCCGTGACTGTTCACCTTTCCATCCATCACTAGGTAATGATCCAGTGGAACTTCTCTTGTGCTACAGACAGACAATACTGTATCTCAAGAGATTAAAAATCATGAGTCAGCCCACCCCAAAAATAAGGTGGCCCCCAAAATGATCAAATAGTGTTTAGTCTGTCTGATTCTCTAACTCCCCTCTGCTCTGCCTGTGTGTGGTGTTTTCAGGTTGAAAAGTCAAATTTCAATGCATGCCTCTCCCTGGCTGCTCAGATCGAGACTCCACTTGCCCTCCCTCCCCCTCCCCTCCTGAGACAGGGAAACGGCCATGAGTACTCCTGGCATATATCTTTTGATAAAAGAAGGGCTGGATGGCAAATAACTTGAGAACCACAGAGCTGATTAATGTATCACGCTGGTACAGGGTTGATGAGTTAGATACTCATTAGAGAATTTTGGACTCCTAACCATCATTGCTGTGGGTGGTGGTAGCCCCTAAAAACAATGAGACTGGCTTAACCTTTGGCAAGGAGCAGCGCTTCCCTGAACACCACCACCTGCCCCCTCACATTCTTCTCTGCCTGACAGTAAGGGCCTGGCTACACTTGCAGCTGTAGAACGCTGTGAGTTAAACCCACCTTGGTAGAGCGCAGTAGGGGAAGCGCTGCAGTCTGTCCACACTGACCGCTTCAAGCGCAGTGGCGTGGCCACATTTGCGGTACTTGCAGCAGCATTGGGAGCGGTGCATTGGGGCAGCTATCCCAGCATGCAAGTGACTGCAACGTGCTTTTCAAGTGGGGTGGGGTGGAGTGTGACAGGGAGTGTGTTGTGTGTATGTGGTGGGAGAGTGGGTTTTGGGGGGGCTGAGAGCATGTCAGCATGCTGTCTTGTAAGTTCAGACCCCCCGCGCCTCTCTCACTCCAAGCAAACAGTAAATGTTTGCTTTTTCTCAGGGCTGCTGCCGGCTTCTCCAAACAGAGCTTTGAAAGGGCATTTCCTCATTCCTGCAGCCGATTTCACAATGACAAGAGCGGCCACTTGACTTTAGGGGATTATGGGACATTTCCAGAGGCTGATCAGAGCGCAGTAGTGCAACACCTCGTTCACACTGACGCTGGGGCGCAGCAAACGTTATTCCACTCGCCGAGGTGGAGTACCAGCAGCGCTGTAGCTGTGGAGTCAGCACTGTACGTGCCTTGCCAGTGTGGACGGGGAGCGAGCTAGGGCATCCGGGGCTGCTTTATTGCGCTGTAACTCGCAAGAGTAGCCAAGCCCTAAGCGGCAGGACTCCTTCACTCCACCCTATCTCCGCCTATCTTAGGCCCCTCTTCGTCCTGCTCCCATCCATCAGTCAGTGTCTCTGCTGTCCAGCCCCCCGAGCCATAGAGTGGCAGCTGTTTTTGCCTGTGGGCATGGCAAACTCCAATCTCCTCCACACTGCCACCTCCCACTGTAAACTTTAAGGGCAGCGTCACTTCCACAAGCAGGCCGTAGGGACATAGTGGTTATGTTGCTGGCTTCAGCCCCACTGAGAGGACTAGGACACGGTAGCCATTTTGAATAAGGGAACATTCCAGAGTGGGCACCTGGCATTGTGCTTTCACGACACAGGTTAAACATCCCAAATCGCTAGTCATGATAAAATGGTGAGAGCTGGCAATATAGGGGGTGCAGTTATCTTTCCAAAGCCTTTTTCTGTCATCCACCAGCCCCTACTGCTCATTAGGGAATTTGGTTTTAAAGGATGAGGACGGCTTTAGCTTTCCTTTTTACTCTTTCAAAAGCAGGAGGGTTTTCCCACCCATGTAACTGCGGCTCAGCTCCAGGCAAGGGATTTTAGGCCTTGGTGAGCCAATCCTAACCTGAGCAAACTGGTGCTGAAATGCCGGTGCCCATGTGTGGTCTGGAAACCCTGCCGTCTAACAGCTCTTCCTGTAGCGGGTGTGGGGCTAGAACTCTCAGAAGGAACATGGCCGTAATGGAGCCTGTAACAGGATTCCACTGGATCGACAGAAAACGAATAAATGGCAGACCGTTGAGGACAGTAGCCTAGCTAGACCACAGTCTTGCTCCCATTTCCTTGACAGAAAGCCAAGGAGTCCGTAGGTGCCGAAGACGCCATGGTTCTGGCCTGTGATAAAGGGAGATCAAGCATCCACAGCTGTGCGCTAGACTAAAGCAAACCACAAGCTTGGCTGTGTCCCCTGTGTTTCACATGCATACATCTGTGCCTAGATAACACAAACTTTGCAGAGTGCCGTCTCAGATCAGGCAGGCCCTAACTGCCAGGCAGTAATCCTCCCACATTGCAACAGATGCTGATCACTTATGAACATCTGAAATGGCCCGTGGAGGTTTCCTGTTGAGACCCTGTTGTGTCCTTTGGACTATAAAGATTAAGAATTTGATAGGAAAATTACAATCTTCATTGTGAGGGAAAATGTAACTGTGGTGGGAGAGGAGCTGGCTGGGTTTTGGAACAGTTAATCTGTCACAGATGGGCTGGCTAAGCAATTGGTGTGAGCTCCCCCCTATGGGAAGGATTAAACCAAGAGACACTGGCAACTATGTAGTGGAATTCGTCTCAATGTGCGGTTGGTGTGCTTTGGAGTCCTGACGGCAGTAAACCTGGGCTTCCCTCTGCTGTTCTTTCTGGTATCTGCCCTGGTGAACAGTGACCGGTTGTAGCTGAGCCTTGAATTCCCTTCCCTGTTGTGGGCACCCCCTCCTGCTAGGGTGGAAGGGTTGGATTTTTCCAAAGCTGCCTAGCGGATTTGGAAGCACACTTCCCATTAATTTTTAATATGGGCCTGTCAGGTGACCTGTACTGGCTCAGAGACTGAGGGGTGTCTATATGTCTGCACGACTGACCAAGAGATCACCACTGGTGGCCAAACAATTTAGTCTCTCATTTGGCCACCTGCTTGGGAAATATTGTAGTGGTGAAGGCATCCCTCAAACCAGCCTGGTAGCCTTTTACAAAAGACCTTGCCTCTGAGCTAAGGGAAGTCCAATGCAGTGGACTCTCAATTGTATTGACTCTTAATGAGAATTGCCCTTTATGATGCTATATAAAGAACTCTTCTGGATTAAGCCAGTCGAGTTACGTACACATGCCAATCTCCACGCATTATGGAGTGGGAGGGATGGGGGGGTATTCCGTCTAACTACTGGTAACCAATGGATTTTCTGGTGGTTGCTCTTTGCTTCATTCTGTGATGACTATGGCCCTGCCGGCACAAGAAACCTAATGGAGTAAATTGGCACCTTGAGTCTGAATGGGGGAGAACGCTGACTAGAGAACTAAATGCAGTGCAATGGGGAAGGCAACGATTCCGAGTGGTATGGTCAGAGGACTGGCTAGGGAGACTATCTCCAGAGCTGTAGACTGGAGGGTATGACATGGGTGTGAGGGACACTGGGCAGGAGACTACAGCAATAAGGTGAATGTTGAAGCCTGGCTGAGAATCTGCATGGACCTGAAATGTTATAGCAAGATCTGGACACTGCTTGCTTGGCTGTGTCAGGAGGAGCTGAGGAGAACTCCCAGGGTATAGGCCTGTGTGGCAGGGAGGATGGTGGGATCACAACAGTGGAAGGGGAGTAAGTTTAGGCCAAGATGAGTGAAGATGGCAGGACTCCCCCCTGGCAGGAGATGTCTGAGGCAGGTTTTAGATGCAAGATTGGATGGAGGGAGACCCCTCAGGTAGGGCCGTGTAGATCTGAGTCAGATACTTAGTGGCTTCAGTTACTTCACATCAATGGGTCACCCAGAGAGGCTGCCAAAGGAGGAACCCTGTGGAAGCCTCAGAGTGGGAGAGGATGAAGACCCCAAAAAAGAGCTAAAGTTGCTGCCAGGGAACTAGAGGAGAACCAGGAGAGGACCGTATTAAGACACTGGATGTAGTCCTGGTCCCATCAACTTGTATCAGGGTCTACATGCACACCCTTCTCCCCAGCAGAGAGGTAGCGCTCCCACTGTAGGAGGACAATCTCTGTATAACAGTCTAGTTTTACATGTCTGTCTCTCTCCATGGTTCAGGATATAAAGCCATACTTTGACTCCAGCTCCACTATGAGTTTGCTGGATTAACTGCTCTGCCTGATGCTGTCTGTCAGAGCAGCCCAGAAGGCATAACCGCCAAAAGCCCAAAGTGAAAATCTTTTGGTTTAAAGAGTCTCTGATCTTGGAGATGCTGCCCAGAAGCTTGGTCTAAAAATCTGGATCTAATTATACTATAATCTGGGAAAGATCAGGTTACGTCCATAGTGCAGCTGGGGACTTCAGAGGGAAGCTGTGAACAAGTGAAGCTATTCTGCTAAAATCCTGTTTGGGAAGAATGTTTCCAGCACGGTTACGTCCTTCCAGGATTGGTGGTGCTCAGTTGGTGTGTACTAACACCGAATTGGGCCAGCCATAGCTGTGTTGTAAAGCCCAGGGTCTACTTGCTACGTAGGCAGCTCCATAAACCCAGTGGTGAGAGGGAGTTGTTCAGCGTACTGCCCTAGTTTCTGATCAGCCCTTCCTGAAACTCCGCACAAGGGCTCTTGCCTTTTGTAAAAGGTTTTGTCAAGTCACAAAGCACCAGCCTTTGTTTCAAGACCGGCCAAGGTAAACACCAATCGCTTACTTCGCTTGCCAGGGAACTGTCTTCCGGGTGAGCTGTAAGGGATCAGCAGTGAGGAAAATTCCCTCCCCCCCCCCCGCCCCTCCAGAGTGCTTTCAGAGAAACCAGAATTGCAGTGTGTTTAGTCTTGATTCTTACTGCCCCCAAGAATGCGCTATGTTCCCTCCCTGCAGCCTAGCAGAGAAGAATTCCTGCTGGTTAGTCTGGCCAGCCATCATGCCTGGTGCTGTGCTGAATGTTAACCTGCCTGCATGAGACTTTTCCACCCCTACTCCTTTTCCCTAGTAGAAAGGGAAGGTTTGTGCTTTCAGAACCACCAGGATGGGAAAGATGGTCTAGTGCAGCATCTCCCAGGTGGTGGGAAGGTTTTAGGTGGGCCATAGGCCAGGTGCAGACAGGTGGCCTCAGGGAGGAGGGGGGTGGAGACCAAGCCCATCCTGCACACACCCTCCAGTGGCAACTCCTACCCCTCGGGGCTGGCCCTGATTCTCTTCCTCCTCCCCCTCCCCAATTGGTTCAAACTGGGCTCCAGGGTCACAATACCACTTGCTCAACCCCACCCACCTCAGCCTCCGTTCTGGGCTGGGATTAGGTCTGCAGTGCAGGGGCAGAGAGCGCTGTTGCAGGTGGCTGGTGCGCCGTCAGTGGGGCAAGGAGAAGGACACTGGCCTGTGACCTTGGGGGGAACCCCCCATGAATTTGGACCCCCTGTGGATAACAAAATAGACAGTGCAGTTGGTGGGTTGCTTAAGTAAAGTTTGGGAACCTTTGCTCTAGCAGCTAGGATGTTGGAGTGGGATTAGACCCAGGTTCAGTTCCTTGCTCTCCCATAGAGTCCCTGCGTGACCTTGAGGAAGCTTCATCATCTACTTGTACTTCAATTTCCCCATCTTTGCAACCCTTCCCCTCCTCCCATAGGCGTGTGGTGAGGGTAAAATCCATTAACTTTTGTGAGATGCTCAGATAGTCTGTATAGGTACTTGCAGAACTCACTGTCCTATCTCGGCTCCCGTCCCCTAAACAGTTTTGTCTTGTGTCCCGCTGAGCGAGTGGCGTTGCTGCCCCTTTGAGAACAGGTAGGCCAGATGGTGTCACAGGTTCTCCTTTCTTCATACAATTCCTAGGTTAGTGTGTGAACTGACTTTGCTGTGAAGGGGCAGAGGGAGCTATTGGTGGGCTTGGTACATCTGGCTCCCTTCAAATGAAAGGAGACACAGTCCTTTTCCCTGAAGGGTTCAAGGGTTGTGGGGCTCTTGCCGCTCTCTGCTCCCTTCGCTGCATTAACAGGTCCTTCTGGCACTGAGAACGACCCACCTTTGGATCAGTGGTTGCTCTGCTTGTGCACAGGAATTGGGGCTGAAACCACAAGTTACCTGGTGTGGGGGTGTTTGAGGAGGATTAGTTGAACTGAAGGGGAGGGGAGCCAGAGAAAAATGGGAGACCAGGTAAAATTTTCAAAGACCCCTAAGTCCCACTGATTTTTCTAGGAGGTTTGAGCTCCTAGTTGCTAGGCAAGTTAAAAGCCTCTGGGTAAGATTTTTCAAGAGCAAGTGTGATGAGACTAGCTTAGAAAATGCCCTGGCTTGCTGGAGAAAGATGCTGCATTTAGAGCAATCCCTTTTGAGTAAAGGGAGAAAAATACCCTTTGAACTGAGAGCCACTGACCTCCGTCTCATCTCCACTCGTGTGTGTGTGTGTGTGTGTGTGTGTTTAAAAGGGGCACTGTCAACAGCAACTAGTGCACAGATGCTCTACTTAAAAGTAAATTGGCTGTGTCTCAGCAGAGGAGGAAGCCCACAGGAGGTAGCAGGATGAGACCCAAGTTGGGACCTGTAAATTTCTTTTACTGGCCTGGGAAGACCACTGAAAACTCTATTGCAGTATTGATGTAGATGTATTTTTTTTCCTAGCTATCAAAGTGAGCTGCGTTGGATCTTGCGGCGTGTCCAACAAGGCCAATGACACCGCATGGACTGTAGAGGAGCAGTACTTTAACAGCACGCTCTCGCTGGCGGATAAAGGTAAGATCAGCAAGGGATGGGGCTATAGGTGGTGGAGAACTGTGTCTGATTAGTAGGAAGGGTCCTTCCCTTTGGATACCTTTTTTGGGCAGGTTTTTATTATGATGCAAGTTCTGCACGTGTGTGCCAACGAGATACCGAACGCCTCCATCTCCTGAAATACCCCTACGTTGAAACTGGCTCAGCTGCATGCAAAGTACAGGTGACTTCATGTTAGCGGGGCTATATGCAAGACAGCTAGGGGTTGTCTACACAATGCAGAAAGGCCATGGAATGCCAGTACAACACAGCACCTGTCTCCTGTAGCTTTCAAACATTGCTTGCAACATCTGGGCCAAGATCTCTAGCTCATGTCTACACTGCACAGTGATTGCTCTCTGGTGCAATCAGAGTCGACAGGTGTTGCAGCGGCACCAGTTTTGCACAAAGTCTTTAGAAACGACAAAGGCCCTGCCTGCCGCTTCAGGCAGGGTGCTTCAGGAACCGCAGAGTGCACTGGCCTAACCATAGGGCTGAGGTGCACTGTAGCGATTCAGTGCTAGGACTGTTGCAAGAACGAAATCCCTGCAATGCTTCCCTTGCTTAGCAGATGCACACCTAGTGAGGAGCTGTGTTTTAGATATTCCTGCCACAAGTCAGAATGACTTGGGTGAGCTCCAGGGACTCTGCGTTTGAATGAATGCCGCCTTTCAGCCAGTAAATAGGTCAGTACACCACAAATAATTCACGCTGTATCTAGGCTTCAAGTGAAACCGATCGGTACCAGCATTCACCTGCCACAGCGGTGTATGTAGTTATAACTTGTATACTGAAGTGTGTGTGGCAAGGAAACAAACTAATGGGCCTTCAGAGGCTTCCTCGCCTAGTAGGAAATGGGTAAGAGGCAGTAAAACAGGACTGACAGCTTTTGCTAAGTCAGCAGTCTGCAAGCAGAGCTTTTAGCACATGCCGGGGAAAGATCAACTCTATCCTGCAGTGTTTCCTGGGATAAACCTCTCTCCAGCCCAGACCCCGGGGGTGAAGAGGAACCAGCAGGGTTACTTTCCTGTTGGGTTGCCACACAGATCGATACGCTGGAGGAGTGGGTTGAATCACAACTTTTGTTTTCCACATGCAGCGTGGGAGGGGGAGTAGGAAAAGCCCCAGAACAAAGCCAGACAGTGCATACCCCCGGCTGGTGAATATCTGGTGAATCCCAAAGGGTTTTATAAAGCACTCCAGGTAAAACAGCCCTAAGTGAGTTGAGAGCTGGATGCTTTCTGTGCTGGACTGTAGGGCTTTTGGCTGGCTTAAGACTCCATTTAAGTCACTTTAAGGTGGTTACAGGTTAAAGTCTGAGCATTGGAGCGTGGTGATTTTTTTTTTTTTTTTTTTTTTCTTTTTTTCTTTTTCGTGCCAATGATTTCTGTGAGGATCCTGGATCTGAAGGACTGTCTGCTCTAGAAAAGCTTAACCATGTAGCCGCCTAGGTGGCGGACAGGGAAAGGGAGCCGCATGGACTATGCGACTTTGAAGTGTCCCAACCCCAGAAGTTCAATTGAGGGATTCAGGCAAAATAAGCAAATACATTCTGTCCTAGCAGTGCTGTTGCCATCAGGCATCCTCCTATTTTTCTGGACTAAAGCACAGGCTTCAGTCTCCCCACCCTAGCACCCAGGTGGAGGCAGAACTGTCCATTGGGGGCATGCATTGCCTGTGGAATCTTTACATCATTGTCAAGGGAGAAACAGTCATACGTGTGCTTCTGTCCTGAGTCACTCAAAGTAGATGAAACCGGTGTGGCCCTTGGGATCCTTGGAGCCTCTAAATCAGGACTCCCCTGCCCTAACCTGGGGGGTGGAGGAAGGAATGGAAATCCCTGGCACAGATGGAGAATGGACTGTTGAAGTCATGAGAGCTCAGACTCTTTAATGTCTTCAAAATGAACCAAGAGACTTAAGCCTGGGTTTCCAAAGCAGCTGCAGTTAACTGGCCAGTTCCCACCGAGTTTCACTGAAGTGTGGGTGCCCTGCTTCCTGGGCTCACTTGACAAGCCCTGCCAGTGCCCTTAAAATCTCTAAAGTCCGGTAACCGTGTCTTGGCTAACATTGAGAGAGGCTAGGAGGCGGCTGGGAGTCAGTCCGTCCCAAGCTGTGGCCACAGACCACTCACTTAAGACCTGATTTATCTTCAGAGGTGTTGAGTGCTTAATCTCCAGTTCAAGACCGTGGGAGCTGGAAGTGCTCAACACCTGTGAAAACAGACCTGGGCTGTCTTTCACTTCATCCTTATTTTCAGTGCACTTAATACAGACCTCGCAGAGGTGCCTGTGTTGAATTAGATGTTTGTAAGGGGCTTTGGAATGCACCAAAAGGTAAAGTCAAACCCTAATTTTGGTGGCTTTCCTACAGTTTTGTTGCTTGATTAATTGGCTAAGTAGAAGGGACTGTCTGAGTAAGGCGGCTAAAAACCAGCTAGTGAATACCTGCCAAGGGTAAAATCTGATACATTTGAAGGTGTGCTCAGCTACATACTGGGGAGTTGAGTATTATCCCTATTTTTATAGATTTGGAAACTGAGGTGAAAAAGGTCAAGCCACTTGCTTGGAGCTGGTGACGTGGACTGGCAGATTGGGCATTAGACACACAGACGTGGGTATAAGAACTCAGATCAGATACGGACTTTGCTGTGTAACCATGGGCATGTCACTGTTTGCAGCACTGTAGTGGCTGTGTTGGTCCCAAGGTGGGTGAAGTGATGTCTTTTATTGGACCAATGTCTGTTGGTGATCTTCGCCTATTCCTCAGGCATAAATAATCCTGTACAGTGCTTTTTAAATACAACGTAGTACTGAGGCCGGTGCAGTCGCTTTAGGTGAATGTAGCACTCATGACCTCCTGCCTCCCATCCCTCTTGCTCATTTCCCTAGAAGAGCATGTTGTTTGTGCTAGGCTCTAGTCTCCCCTGCCAGCATCTGTCTTTCAAAATCCTCCAGTACAAAGCTTGGCAAGAAAGTGCCTGTCTATTTTCCACACTAGAACAGGAACAAACCATTCAGCAAAAAGTCCACCTTTTTTAAATGGCTGCATTTTTTTAAAATGAAGTCTCAGGCAAACTTCATAGAGAGAGTCTTAGACTAGGTACTATTATTCATAAATAAAAATATTATTGATCTGAGTTCATGCTGTCATAAACTGAAAAATGACTGAACTTGTAAAGTGCTGTCATCTTAGTGGTCCAGCGTTAAATGTTACACACCTGTTCAGATTACACACAAAAATCCACCCTGTGTTAACTGCCAGCCCTGCAGACTCCACCTGAGATCTGAGGGTCAAGCTGGGCACTTTGAGGCTTGCCTACAATTGCCAGGAAGTAAGTGTGTGTGTGTGTGTGTGTGTGTGTTTTCCAGTTGGCACTTACCCACCAGTTTTGTTTGAAGCATGATGAACAGAATGCAGCTCATTCGCCTATAGCTGTGTTGGTTTTGCAGGGCTAGCAGGGGTAAAAAGCACTCGCAAATGGTTCTTTGTCAGTAAAGTCAGCAGATGCGTCTCAAAAATGCACAGGGAGCAGATCTGTTGAGTAATAAGATGGTTTAGCTATTTATTGCTATTCAACTGCACTCTAAAGCAGTCATTAGTCACTTCACTTCTCTCCCCACACACCTGTCACTTATTCTGCTGTCTTGCAAATTTGTAGTACAATTATGGGAAGAGACTTGGTACTATTTCAAATAGAAATTCACAGCTGAGTACCAGGTAGTCAGGTCAGTGACTTCCAACTGTATTATTGCCTTTTGCATCTCAAAACCACGGTGGCACCATCAGTTGCTGTCGCCCAGGAAGTGACAGACACAGAGGCCCTGGCTGTGCTGAGTGCTATGACGCGGTCATGTAGATGGGGAGTTTTTCCGTCACTGTAGTTTAATCCACAGGAGAACGGTGGGTGGGTGGGTTTCCCAGGACTACACCAGGAGTTGGGGTCAGCAAAGCTACAGCATTCAGGGGGTATGAATTTTTCACACGTCTGAGCGCTGTGGCTATGTCAACCTAATTTTTAAATGGTGTGGGGGTGTGTGTGTGGGGGGGGGGTGTGTGTAACCCACACACCACCTGAGTGTGGTGCTCTGTCCCATCTACGGGCACAAGACCACTTAGAGAGAGAGAATGATGAGTCTGCTCTACAGCTGCGAAGGGCCATATGGCTTTTAGCTCATGCAATACAGGGTTATGGATTTAGCTCCAGAGGTCCCAGGTTCGATCCCGCCCGCCGACGACTGGGGTCTGTTGGGGTTACATGTGCACCATTGGTGCATTACTCCCCTGACCTTTGTTCCTGTTCTGTCCGGCTTTCCCGAGAGACTTTCTGATGAGGCAGGCAGTGGTTTCCAACTCCTAGATCTACTGACCTCCAGCTCAGCTGCTGTCCCCTGGTCCGTTGGCTTGCGGTTGAGGTACAGTCCTGTGGAAACTAACTGTAGATTTGAATATGTATACGGTCTACTCATTGTGCGAGCCTGCTATGTAGTGCGACATTCCCAACTGCCTGCCAAAGGCAAAATAACGAGTTACAGGCCCCTTTGAAATGGTTCACCATCTTCTGGGTATGGGTGGGGGGAGGGAGAAAGGACAAACCGCTCTTTGTGTAGGATCTTTGCTAAGGGTGGCATTTGCTGGGCGTTCGCTGTTGAATGAATGGTATGTGCTAGAACCGCAGACTCACTGTGTTAGTCATCCCATCTGGGCGACTGGAGGCTGGATTGCAGCAGAAGCCGGCTGTAAGAGAGAAGCTGGTACCTCGGGGTGGTAGAGAATGGAACTAGGTTGGCCTTGTGTGTTCATCCTTCCATTTGCATCTTGGCTCTGTGTTCAGACCGTGCAATAAACTCGCTTGGTGAGCTCGGCAGTCCCAAGTTCTCAAGCTTAGGCAAGTTGACCTCTTCTCTTCCCCTTTAATCACGCGTCTGTGTCTCCAGTTACCTCGCCCCTCTGTTCTGTGGGTGCGCCAGTGAGAGCCAGGCAGATCCAGCATGACAAATTGTCCCCTTCTTTATTTGAAGGACAAGGCCTTTATTATAAGCAGCTGAACAGGAAGGAATCTCCAATTTTCCATTCATTTGGCTGCTTTTCTCTTCTGTATGTGCTGGAGGAAGGTGTGTGACTTCTAAATATGGGTTATTAGTACAGTGCCTCAGGACATGCCAGAAAGCGTACCCAGAACTCACAATCTGGAGGTGGGTTGGGTTCCTCCTCCTGGACTATGCTCCTACTTTGTGCCTTGTCGGGGGGGAGGAATGCCCCCTGCCCCGTTACTCCTTGCATGCTGAAGCACACAAGAAGCTATTTCTGATGAGCAAAAAAGAAGCCCAAGAAGGGACAGCTGCGTAGCCTACAGTGGTCCTGTCCTTGTGTGTTTAGACGTGTCCGCTGACAGCCTAGTTCTTAAAAGGGAACTGCAGGCAAACGGCCTGTGTGCTTTGCTCCCCTGTGATGTACAAAGATGCCCCATGAGTTCTTGTACCCATCTCTTGGCTCGGGAGATCTCTTGACCCTGAATTTCCATCTTCTAGTGGGAGGACTTCAGCTGGAGCTCTGGAGGACCATAGTGGTGGCTTCATGTGAGGCTGAAGCCTGGGCCTCCGCTTCCCTATCACACTCCCTGTAAAGCCGTGGTTCTCAACCGATTTACCATTGTGGTCTGCATATGCAACTCTGTTATGGGAGCCACATCCACACAATCTGTATACTACCTGTATGGCCCTGAGGATGTCACATGGGCCACAGCTATGTGCTGATTGGGCTGCAAGTGGCCCATGGGCCACAAGGGGGTTGAGAGCCACTGCTGTAGGGGGTGAGGGAGGGAATGTAAAGTTTAATGGGAGGTGGGGGTTTGGGCTGGAGCTTAGCTTCAGCCAAGGGAATAGCACTTACAGCTACCGAGGCCCTCCAGTTGGCAGGCAGGAGGGGAGAGCCTTCCTCTGAAGGCATTCTTGGCTCTGGAATGTGTTTTCCCTCTTTCTCTGGGCTGGCTTTGCATAGCCAATGTGCAACTCCCCCTCCCCCTGCCAGAATTTGGCAAAAATGTGAGCTTTTTTTGGAGTGGGGGGGCAGGCATGTATTTACATACGTTTCTGGAACCAAGGACTAGTTGCAACTACACCATAAACTGTGCATCCCTTCTGCTCCCTCTCCCCCTGCCCCACACTGTTAGGGGTCCGGGTTGCTGGGACAGCTGATGCTCAGGTTTGGGTTTCCCATATATCCCTGTTCAGGCCTCTCCAAAACTGAATGACGTTCCCTGTGTCTCTAACGAAAGCCGAGCAAGCAGAGGAAAGCCAGTCTTACGGCTGTAACTGCTCCTTTGTTCTGTACACCGCATCCTCTCCTTAAAACCGCTTCGGTTCTCTGTCCAAGGTCTGTCACCGCTTTCTGTATCCCTGCCGCTCAGCGCTGCCCGCCCTGCTGCGGAACAACCCCCATCTCTGGAGATCGCACCACAAAAGCTGCCTTGTTTCGGTTGGGAAAGGCACAAGTTGGGCAGGCCGCTGAGCTGTGTAAAAGCTCCTTGACCTTTAACCAGTTGTATCTTCACTCCCAGCCGACCGAAACCCACGCACCGGGGAGCAGCTTGGGGAGAATGTGGCGAAGCAGCAGGAGGTGGAAAGCAGCCAAGAGACCGGACTTTCCAAAGTCTCCCATCTGCACATTTCTCCTTCCTCCCTCCTGCCCAACCCAGACTCCCTCCTAAGACACTTGAGTGCTAATTTGGAGTGTTTCTGGAACTGGGATGGGCAGGGAGAACAAGCCCCTGGGAGTTGAGTAACCAGCAAGAAGGTGGTTGAAAAGTGTTCTGATCAAAGCATCTAACCTGTCTTTTCCCCCCCCCCCCACCCCTCCCTTCTCTCCCAGCTTTGTCCTAAACAATCAGGTCAACCAGCCCATTGTGACTTTATTCCAGATTCCTGAATGGGGCCAGGAGGTCAGGCTGCCACCCCGTATCTGGAGGTGGGGTGGCAGATGTGATGGGAAAATCTGGCTTTTCTCCAGCATTAGTATGTCTCACTCTTGCAAGAAGCCAGTTTATCAAGCCCGACAGCATGTCTGTTCCAATTCAGAGGAAACCCAGCAGGTGGGCTGCAAGGCCAGGTTACAAACAGATCTTGCCTGTTTTTCATGGAACTGTTTTCTCTCTAACAGTTCAGCCACATATTTCCCCCCCCCCCCCCCCCCGCCTTGTAACCAGACGGGGGAAAACCTGAATTCAGGGAGATGCTCCCTAAGATAAATAAAATCCCTGGCTTCCTCTGTACTTCAATCAGTCTCTTCCCTACCCACCCACCCCCTTAAAAAAAACAACCCCAAGCTTGCGGATTTTAGACTGGACACATTTTGGAGCACTGGTGCTGTCAGCCTGGAAGGTCCTGGTCTGCACCTCGCTAGGGAAACTGCAACAACTCAGCAAAAACAGCCATTGAAACTGGCCCGCAGTCTCCAAGATACCATTATAAGTAGCCTGGCATCTTCTTTGTTT
The DNA here is from genome assembly GCF_013100865.1 of Trachemys scripta elegans. Taxonomy (NCBI): domain Eukaryota; kingdom Metazoa; phylum Chordata; order Testudines; family Emydidae; genus Trachemys; species Trachemys scripta. The sequence goes on from NC_048314.1 coordinate 7,305,567, forward strand.
TCCCCAACCTCCACCCACACCACCCTGCCCAGAAATCAGTGGGGGGTTGAAAAATCTTGTTTCCATAAGCTTTAGGCTTCATTTAAACACACTGGGCGGGGGGGGGGCAGTTGTACTGACCCAAACTATTTTGATTAGAGGTAACTTTTATTTATATATAATATATATTAAATAAACCTAAAATAGCATGGAAACTGTTTATATACAGCACCTTTTACACTAGTGTAACTGCATCCATTCTACAGGGTGGTATACCTTAAACCGGTGGGGGGTGTCAGCCTTTTTCTTTGAGGCCCCCCACAACATGGTATTAAAAACTCCAGGGCCCAGGGGGACACTCAGGGCTCTGGGCTGTGGGGATGGTGGTGGTGGTGGTGGGGGCCATAACCAAAAATTATAATAAAAGATTGGGGGGGGGGCTCAGCTCAAAAAGTTTGAAAACTGCTCAGGGTGCAGGCAGACAGATAGCTGGGGGCTGTGTGAGGGCAGGGGTAGCTCTGGGCAGGGGGGTAGCCCTGGGTGGGCAGGGAAGAGTAGCTAGGAGTTGTGTGAGGGCAGGGGGGTAGCTCTGTGGGCAGGGGTGTAGCTCAGGGGGCAGGGAAGGGAGTAGCTAGGGGCTGTGTGAGGGCAGGGGGGTAGCTAGTGGCTGGGTGCTGGGGGAGCTCCCCTGCGGTCCGTGTTCCCAGAGGGCTCTGCCAGCTACTGAGCTGGGTCCCCTACCGAGGCGGCTCTTACTGGCTGTATGAGCAAAGGTGTTGAGAGCTGAAGAGCAGCTTCAACCTCCAGCAGCAGCTGGAGACGAGGGAACCCTGCATCACTACCCTGCCTCTGGCTTCCTGCCTCTGACCTGGCCAGGGGGCTGGGAGAGAAGGAGGTGGAGTGGATGTGTGGAGCTGCCCTGGGACCGCATTGGTCTTGCACGGTGGGGGTGTTTTTTTGGGGGGGGGGGGGGAAGGGCAGAGGGGAGCAATGACCCCTGTGCCCCCCAACTCTGCCCATGGGCTCAGGGCTTCTGCCCTGTGGGGAGCACTAGAGCTCGGGAATTCAGCTCTGCTGCTCCCAGTTTCAACCCCACAGGGGGCAGCAGGGATCAGGGCTTCAGCGCCGCAGGAGGTGCTCTGGGTTTTAGCTGTGGGGCTCCGTGGCCCACCTGAAAGGCTTTGTGGACCCCCAGGGGGCTGCAGACCCCCTGTTGAGAACTGGTGCCTTAAACCATACTTGTCTCAAATGCAGTTAAAGCAGTAAAGAAACTGCATAGACAAACTCTTGAACTGTGACAGGGAAGACGCTTGTTAAATACGACGTGTAAACTTTATTTTTAAAATGCCAATTTTGTCTTTCACAGCACGATAATGTTGCCCTGCTTGGGGGACGGGGTGTGAGAGGGAATCACTGGAATTCATTTATCTTAAAATCTGACGGGAACCAAGTAGGTTTGAACTCCCTCGTTCTGTAGCTATGTCAGGGTCAGAAATGGGCTTGTGGCTTGCTGTGGTTTGAAGAGTCATGCGCGCAGTATGTGATCGCGTGCTGCGGTCTGTAGCCTTGGCCTGTTTGCACTAACGTGTGACATAATGGGCTCTGATTTTTCACATAAAAAAACCACTGGAAACTGGTGAGTGACCCAGGTGATTTCGAATGGAATTGGGCAAGAGGCTTTCCAAGATCTCTGGTTTCTGCTGTTTGCTTGAGTACACACCAAGTTAGGTCATCTCCTTCTGACTGCAGTGTTGCCCTTTAGTGGAGCTTAGTTAAATGTCTGCTTTCCATAGTGAGGAAAAGGCGCATTTGCAGACTCTCTCCCACTTGGTTTGGCTTTTGTGGTTTGTCTGTTCGTCTTGGACTCTCGCTTATTTCCTCTTGTGTATTCAGTGGGTGGCGTTGCTCTTGTACGACACCCTGAGCACTGGGGGGTGAGCGCACTAGTATTTATAAACTAGAGATATCTGAGGCATTAAGTGAATCCATCATGGGGGTAAAAGCCTGTCAGCTGGTTCCATTAAGCTGGGCAGCCCCTGTGGAGCTGCCTGCTCGTGAGATCCCCAAGAGGACTGCAGCTCCCACTTGCTGTCCACGTGTGATTCTGGGCTTGCTCTTGCTGGGGGAGGAGCAGCAGCACAGGACACCTGTGCACCCACACGTACCTGTTCTGAGCAGCAGGTGTAAAAACCATTCCCTCTTCAAGAGCAGGAACACTTCCAGGGGACGTGGTAATGGCGTGAGTCAGCGGAGTGTCCCCATCTCAAGGTGGCTCAAGCCTGATCTAGGTCTATAGAACGCCTCGAACAAGGGGATGTTCTGTGGCGGGGCAGGGTTGGAGAAATCCAACCTCGCACCCACATTGTTGGGCAGATTTGGTGCTGCATCTTCTGACAGACAGAGCATAGACAGCCCGGTGGGGTGGGTGTGAAGGCACAGGTGGACTTAAATACCCTTTGGTGGCCTGGATTCTGCCTATCCTGCTGGCTGGCACAGGTCTCAATTGTCCCTTGCATTGGTACAGCTGCTTTCCATCCTGCCACGCTCCTTACATCAGCAGCTGCAAGGGGGAGCAGCATAGAGCCCCCTACGCATGCTCAGTCCTCTGATAGCCTGTCATGTGCGTCTCCTCCACTGGAGGAGTTCTCTTTGCCTGGCTATGCCACCCAAGCGCTGTATGGGGGGGCTAGAGCAGCATCTCCACGCTCAGTATAATTCATTTTCAATACCTTTTTAAAGGGCAGGCTGACTGGCTGTTGACTGGCATGGAGTCTCTGTTCCGGGCTCAGAAATAACTTCCATCTAACATGCGCCCCAGGCCTCTGAGCAACAGCGTGGGAGGCAGTGTGGCTGAGTGGTTAAAGCACTAGACTAGGGCTTAGGAGACCTATTTCCAGCTCTGCTACTGATTCTACTGGGTGACCTTGGGCAGGTCACTTCATCTCCTCCTGCCTCAGGTTTCCCCACTTGTTTTTAAAAGGGGGGGGGGAAGGAGGTAAAGATCCCAATCTCTGCTGTATCGCTCGCTCCATCAGATCTCAAAGCACTGCACAAAGGCTAGTGGTTTTATACTGTCTGCAGTGGATAGTTGATCCCATCATACAAACCTTCACTACGGTGAGTGGCCTCACCAGGTACCAGGAACAGAGTGGCACCTCTAGAGACAGTCCCTCCAGCTCTGGTCTGGGAAGAACATGCAGAGGGGGCCGAGCCTGCTCAGTGGTGGAGCGGCCCTTGAGATGCTGTCTTCCTTCACCTTGATCAGCTGTGCCACTAAGTCGCTGCCTGTGCTCTCCTTCCAGAGAGCTGGAATACCTCCCATCTGAGGCCCTTGGGCTACGGCTGCCTGGGAGCAAGCCCCAGGGGTTGTACAAGCCCTGACCTCTTGGTAACTTGCAGCAGCAACTTACGAGCCTGGGAAGGAGAGGTGGATGACCTGAAGATGACATTTAATCTGAAAGCCTGCGCGGTGGGAAGCCCACTGGCTGACTATCGTGATTGTAGTAACCTAGAGGAGAGCTGCTACTCTTGCTGAGATGCCCTATTACCACAGCGCCTCGGGACTCTAGTCCTAGGCTCAGACCCCAGGGTGCCAGGCGCCCTGCAAGCACAGAACAAAAACCCTAGTGTCTTGAAACATAGCAGAACTTCGGCTCCTTCCCCGTCTCTTTCTGGGCCCTGACAAAAACTTGAAGTTCCGATGCCTATAGAGAAGCAAGAAGCTTTAAGTGGAATCCACCAGACCTGGAAGAGAATTCGTGCTGGGACAGAGCCGTGCTAACAGCACTGTAAATACCAGACGTCTGCAGGAGCCCCTCTCTCCTCTAATGAAATCTTCGGCGCTGGAGGGCTAATTACAGCATACAGGAGGGTTGTGCTATTGTGATGGGCGGCAGGGGGACCAACAAAAGGCACTGTGTAATTTCTTCCTCTCCGGAGGATTCGGCTGAGCGTGTTAATGCATCATTCTCTAATAAGTAGCCTGAGAGAAATTACCATATTGCCGGGCCTGCTGTTTGTCAAATGGTCTTGAAAGTCTCTTGCATTTTTGTTTAAAGCAGCAGCAGCGTTTTTATGCATTTGGTGAGAGAATGCCATGCGAACTGCTGTGCGTGTAGCCAACAGCCTCCTCTCGCATGGCGGGGGGGCTGGGGCCCCCAGCCTCTCCCACACAGGGAAGCCTGAGTTTAAAGGTCATGGCCTGGCTCTGTTCCATTTGGGCTGTATCTACATCCAAGGATGAAACACTTCAGCCGTTTCTAGTCTAGGTCTAGTGAGGTGATGGACATGCTAACATGACTTCTAAGCTAAGTTCCCTGTAAGCAGCCTATTAAGTGCCATACAGGCGCTCAGGGAACCTGCCAGGCTGGGGAAGGGGCGCCCCAACTCCAGCTCAAACCGGCTGTGGCTGGGGTGCCCCTCCCCCAGCCTGGACCCAGCCTTGGGCCGGACCTGCCGTGGCTGGGAGAGGGGTGCCTCTTCCGCCCAGCCCCAGTGCTGCTGTGGCAGGAGAGAGCTGGGGGGGGTCTCTCTCTCCCTCCCCCCCCACCCCCACTGTAGCCCTGGGGCAGCCTGCACCCCAAACCCCTTATCCCTGGCCCCACCTCAGAACCCATGCACCCAGCTGGAGCTCTCAGCCACCCCCCACCCCAACCCTCTGCCCCAGCCCTGAGCCCCCCCCCACACTCCAAACCCCTCGGCCCCAGCCCCACCACATGAATTTTGTTACCTGCACCAATATGAAGGTGAACAAAATTCATTCTGCACATGGGTGGGGAAAAATGAGAGGGAACACTGCCTCAGAGTCCTACGATACCCAAAGCAATGGGCAAGCGCCGGTGGCGTCTGGCCTGCACTAGCTGTGAACTGCATTTCTGCCCTTGCACTTCCCTCTGGGACAGGTAGTGGAGGTTGTTTTGACAACATACATGGAGAGCTGGAGACTGAGGCCAGTCCTGCTGCATGGACATGTAATTCCCTCCCCACACGCCTCCCCTGCCCAGTGTTCCTGCAGTAAAGCTGGCTGTGTGCTGATGGGGCCAGGTCCTTCAGACTCAAGACAAGCATTGGTTGCAGAAACTCTGAACTAAGACTTTTTCTGTACCTCAGGGTGGGGGGTTGCTTTCAATTCACAATAAAAACAACAAGGCGTCCTTGTGGCACCTTAGAGACAAATTTATTTGGGTATAAGCTTTTGTGGGCTAGAACCCACTTTAGATGAAGTTGCATCTGATGAAGTGGGTTTTAGCCCACAAAAGCTTATACCCAAATAAATTTGTCTCTAAGGTGCCACAAGGACGCCTTGTTGTTTTTGCTGATATTAAACAATGGATCTCAAGTTAAACTTGATTAGCCAGTTTCGCCCTGCTAATAAGCCTTCTCAGAGGCTCCTCTTATCATATTGGGTCCTATCTACACTGAGAGAAAACAGTGGCAGCTATGCTCTAGTCATGCCTGACCGGAATAACAATAGCTACCTGTATATAGCACTTTCCATGATTTCTCAAATGAGTGGGGAAGGTGAGGCACAGTTGAAAGCACAGGTGAAGTGACTTGCCCAAGGTCACCCACCGGGCCAGTGGCAGAGCTGGGAGAAGAATCCAGGTCCCCAGTGTGGTGCTCTAACCTCTAGATGTGGCTCTGTCTGGCAGATGGAACCAAGTCCTGTCTTCAGACATGGCTCAAGCCTAGGGCTTTGCAGGTATATAGGATGGCTTGGGATCATGGTCTAAACCAGAGGTCCTCTGCCTTTAGCTTTCTGAGGTGCCTCCTCCCCTGAACATGCTATCAAAACTCCACGGCCCACCTGTACCACACAGAGCTGACGTTGGGGGGGGGGGAGCAAGCGGGGCAGTTCCCTGGGGCCCCATGCCACAGGGGTCCATGCAAAGGTAAGTGGCTCAGGCTTCATTTGTAGCCCTGCTTTCTGGTTTATTTTGGCAGACCCCTTGAAACCTGCTTGCAGCTCCTAGGGGGCCACAGACCCACGGTTGAGAACCGCTGGCCTAAGCTTTAAACCATGATTTGGTCTTGTCCCACCTGCATTGCAAGACTAATCTGTGTCCAGTGGTTTGTAGCCAGGAAACCACCACAACACAGGAGCTGAATGTAATTCTAAACCAGTCTGAACTGTCTGCCCTGACAAAACGCTGCGTAACCTCCCCCTCCCTGGAAGGGAGGGGGCCCATGTGAGTAGGGTTGTCATTGGTCCTCTGGCTGCTGTTTTAACCCCTTGCCTCCCCTCTAGATCAGCCCTGCTTAGCTGCCTCAGTACTGCAAGTCATGCTGTTTAAGGGATGATGCAAAGGTTCTCTCCCTGCCCCTTTTCTTTTCTGGTGCCTGTATGTCTAAAGACCAAACAAAGTCTTTATTCTTCTGGGAATGTGGGGGTACTTTCAATTGCTCTGGCAGCCAGTGGGCAATGGGGTCGCCCTGGGTCGTTAGCCTTTAGAGTCTGTGCATCCCATTGCAAGTGGCCAGTGCAGCCAGTGTATTCAGCACATCAGGCCTCATCACATTGGGCAGAAACCCGAAGTCCTTGTTTATTAGTACGTCTACACAGAGAGAGAACCTGTGATTGGCCTGGGCCAGCTGGCACTGGCTCAGGGGCTGAACATCTACACAGACTTTTTTTCCTGCCCCGTGAGCCCAGCCCAGTCATAGCTCTGTGGTTTGAGCATTGGCCTGCTAAACCCAGGGTTGTGAGATCAATTCTCATTTAGGGATCTAGGGCAAAAATCTGTCTGGGGATTGGCCCTGCTTTGAGCAGGGGGTTGGACTAGATGACCTCAGGAGGTCCCTTCCAACCCTGATATTCTAGGATTCAGGTCTTTTTATCCCTGTATAGGTGTACCCTGAGAGAGCTGCATAGGGTCCTGCCTGGGGAAGAGGGCAGATGGCTGTAGCAGGAACCCATTTAAGAGAGCGAGTGATCCTACTGGAATCCTATTTCCATGCTCCTCTTGTTGTCACTGTGCGCTTTGTACATGGGGTGACCTCCTTTTGTGATGCTTCTCGAACGGCGTTCATTCAAGGGTCTAGTGCTTTGCAAAGGCTAGTGGATTAAGAGCTGGGGTGCACGTGGGGGTTTTGTTTTCACCAGCATCAGTTTAGTTCTCATCAAAGCAAACTTCCAATGTAGATGCGCTTAGACTGTTAACTCACTGAATTAAAATAAACTGTTTTAGATCCTGCTTATTACCCAGTAAGTGGATCTACATTAGAGGCTGTTTTCTTCTGACCATGGCTCAGTGCTGATCTCTTCTGCCATGCAAGCTTTCCTGTTCATCTAGCATGTCTAGAATACTTGCACCTGGACAAACTGCAGGGGTCAGCTCTCCATCAACACGTCCCTTTCATAGTTCCAGCACTTCTTCAGCACTTGTTTCTGCAGCATTGAATATTCCTCACTAACTTTAGAAAATTGGTGGTGTTGCCTTGGACTTAAAATAAACTCCAAGAAGACAGAGTGGCTGCGTCTTGGAAAGGGGGTGCTAGAGGAAGTGTTTGAAAGGCAGCCGTGGTGAAGTTGTAGAACAGGTAGAATCTTGTGTGGACCTCGGAAGCTTGAGTCCCAATGGCTCCGTCCAGATCAGGTGCAAAGCCGGTGTGCCTTCGCCACAAGTGCTGCATAGAATCAGACACAAGTGTGGATGGCTAAAGGTATGTTCTGGTACTGAAGTGGAAAATGTGAGCACGTGGGTTTGATACCCCATTACTCTATGGCCTGAAGCAGACCTCAGAAGGCTGGAAGCAATAGAGATGAGTTCCTCCAAAGATGGCGAGTGTAAAGTGGAGTGACTCAGGCCTTGGCTACACTCAGGACTTCCCAGCGCTGCCGCGGCAGTGCTGTGAAGCGCGAGTGTAGTTGCGCTGCGAGATCTGTCTCGCAGCGCTGTATGTACTCCACCTCTCCGAGGGGAATAGCGTGCAGCGCTGCAGGCTCTGATTACGCTGGCGCTGTACTCGCTGCGCTCGGGGGGGGGGGGCATTTTCACACCCCTGAGCGCAGCAAGTTGCAGCGTTGTACAGCGCCGGTGTAGCCAAGGCCTCAGAGAAATGAAGACCAGCACGTCCGTGCTACGGGCACTACAGCACTATGTAGATGCAGCGCCGCAGTGTAGACGCTTCCTGCAGTGACAGAAGGGGTTTTCCTGTCTATTTGTAGCAAGCCACCTCCCTGAGCGGCAGTTACTAGGACAACAGAAGAATTCTTCCATTGACTTAGCCACATCTACACCAGGGGTTCGATTGGCGTAACAGCTCTTGGGTGTAGATCAGGGCTAAGAGGAGAGTGGGATGCAAAATCAAAGTAGGGGGTTGGCTGCATTTCAAGAGATTAGTGGTGGGGATACTATAGAAGACGCACACATGATAGGATGCCAAAGAACATGATGCAGATATAATCAACGTCAGTCAGACAGAGAGGCTGATCGCTGACTAGGTGACTCTTTGCAGCACATGATGATATTAAAACACTGGGTGATTGGTTAGTTAAATCAGGATACTTTTACTATGTTATTAACTAAGTTATCAACTTGCACTATGTTGTTAACTTATTTGCTGTGAGAATTTTATATGTTGATTTTTAAATTTAAATATTTGCCCCGTCTTACTGTTTCTAGTACAATAGCCAGCTACTATTGTGGGGTCTTCTGGGGAATGTTGATTGCTAATTGGGCTCTTGAACCGCTGAGCTCTGAGTATCGCTGCATTAGAGACTTGTGTTGGTGGTTATGGTAGGGACCGGAATTGAGGCCCCGTTGTACTACTGGGCACTGGTCAGAGTAGTAGACTGTCCTACTGACCAGCAGAGTCTCATTTCCTTCTGCTCTCTTCTGTGTTCACCTGTTGTCTCGTTTATACATCATAAGACTCTTTGGGGCAGGGATCATCTCTGTTCTGTTTGCTCACTCATGGGCACAGTGGGGTCCTGGCCCATGACGGGGCTCACATACTGCAGCACAAATCACAAACGTGGTAGGCAATCCTGCGCAAAGAGCTCTCAATCTAAGTCCTTGTCCATAGGCTGTGCCTTTCTTTTTATTGGGAAAGCGAAGGTATGAACTTTAATATAAACTCTGACGCTTATGCTGGTGTCTCCCCCATGTGGAATCTTACTCTGGTACAAAAGTGTTTTGGGGGTTGGGTTGACTGGGGATTTGCCTACTGGTGCTGCTTGGGAAGGGGTTTTAAACTAAACCCAAAAAAGGCCTCTTCTACCTGGAGAAGTGTTAACACTTGGAGTTCCCCCGGTCTGTCTAGACCTGTGTAACTGGTAACACTTCCCCATGTAGAGAAGGCCCTACCTAGCTAAGAAAGGCAAAGGGTTGGAGAGGACTAGACCACGGGAGCAGAATGATGGCTTGTGAACAGCAGGCTAGTGCCATGATGTTAATTCATTGGATGTGGTGTAGGTGGGACGGAGGTCCCTCAATGAAGAGACAAAGGGAGTAAAGTGGACAGAGGGCAACTGGAGTGAAGCTGAGGTGAAGACTGGCTGTGCCTTCATTAGGGTTTTAAAAAAAATTGTCTTCAAGTTAAGATAAGGAAGTTTGTAGTTTCCACACCTGGCCTGGGGGAGGGGTGCTGGTGCCACATGGGTCCTTGTGCCCTGAGGGGAGAGCTCAGGTACACTGGTACATTCTTGTTCCATTAGGCCTGGTCTACCCTTAAAATTTAGATCTACATTGCTTGGGTGTGAAAAATTCACTGTGCCTCAGTTTCCCATCTGTACAGTGGGGATAATAGCACTGCTTTGAGCTCCCGGGTGGTGTGAGGGCAGGGCATTGGAGTCTATGCTGGTGCCCCCTTGTGGTTTGTGCTGGAGAACTGGAACGGGGTCCTTGTCAGTTTCATGGCTGATATATTTTTGCATTTGGTCTGGGGCTCCAGCTGTCAGCCCCAGAGCCTATGGTCTCCAGCTGTCAGCCCAGCCAGAGACCAAATGTGAAATCATACCAGCTGTGGCACTGCCAGTTGGCTCCCTGCTGTGAAATAGAGCCCCGTGCCTGGCTCACAGCTGCAGTTGTCCAGCTGTGAGCCCTGCACAGCTGTCCATGCCCCACACTCCAGCTGTCGGCTCCTGGTGAGGACACGCACCAATGGCAGAAGTGGGGTAGTGTGGACATCCATAGCCAATTTAATTACTGCGGTGGCTGTAGGTTGGCCTAATTTTGTAGTGTAGACAAGCAGTTATTCCCCTCAGGAGTCTGTAGGGGGGAAGTTTCAAAGGCCCCAAGTTCTGCTCGTCAACCTGGAGGAGAAGCTGCTGCAGGTGGAATCCTCATCACTGAGCCCTGCTAATCCGGCTGCCTCCGCGGCATCATGACTTTCTCAGGGGTATTTTTAGCCGCATGTAAACTTCAGGAAAAGCTTGTCTGTACAAACTACACCCTTTGTTCAGGCTTCTGGAAATCCTGAGTTAGTCACTTGCGGAGGGTGGTAACTCTCAACCCCTTCCTCTCCATAGTTCTTATTTTAAAGCTGCTGTTAGGAGTAAGAACAGGATCATGCGGACTAGACAGTGTCAAGAGGAGACTCTCTGGGTATCCAAGCCAGGAGGGGGAGGAAATGGGGTTGAATTTGTGGGCTTTGCTTTAAAGACCTGCTTCACACCCCCTCTGACAGTGCGGGGGGCAGTCTGCACACAGGTTCCTGTAAAACGCACTCGTACCAGACAGCATGTGGACGCTTCTCATGTTGCTCTAGAAACACATCTCTCAGCCCTGCTGGTTCTGTGTAACAAGACTTAACATCAGGCTGCAGACTAAAGAGGAAACCTCCCCTTTTTTTTGCATCGAAGGGAAAACCTTTTTTGTTAAAATTGGCTCTTAGAACTTTTGCAGGGAGCACAATTAATACCAGTAAGATCCAGAACAATTTTCTTATGATGGTGCCCAAAGGCCCCAGTTGGGGAATTGGGGGAGCTATTGGGAGAAGGGAGGTGTCTGTCTCTTCCCCCACATCCACTGCTCATGGTCCATGCGGTGCTTGTCATCCAGGCCTTCCTCCTACCAGCAGGTCCACCAGACTGACTGCCCGGCAGTCAGTGAGTGACAGCTGCTGGTTGATCTGTACTGGTGGACGTGAGATGTAGAAGTAGCAGCAAAGCATAGGCCAAAACTCTTCACCACTGACCCTGGACTCTCCTCCTGGCAAAGTGTGCTGGGTGCAGAGCGGGTGGATGGAGGCACCCTGGCCTTTTCACCAGCGTGGCACCAACAAGAAGAGAGCAATCTGCCTGCTTCCAGGAACAGGGCTGTGGACTGTTCCCTCTCCTCTTTGGAATCCCACTAGTGTGCACCTGCCCAAATCTACCTTGCACTGTGGACCTGCCTTCAACAGGAATAAACCAGAAGCGCGGCCGGTGTCCTATCACGTGAGCACTGTCTGCTAGTGCCTGAGCAAAGCTTTATCCCCTTTAGGCAGGTTATCTAATGCACATCCTCCACCAGGGTGAAGAAGGCTGCATCTTCCCCTTCCCATTTCATGGAGGCTTCAGTGAAGGGACCACAGAAGTTAAGCCACACTGGCATGAGGTGGGATGGTGAGTCATGGGACTCGAGCCATCCGGGCGATACGGAGCTAGTGGAGATTATCTCGTACATTTCTCTGCAACGGCCTGTTGCCTCTCCCGCACACCTGCCTCCCAACTCTGCTCCCTCCCTGGTATTGGGGGGGGTGGTAGGGGGCTGTTCCTCCACCGAGGTATCTGGAGTTGCACCTGCTTAGTGCGTGGGGGATTTGTGGCAGTGGTGCAGGATGGAGCTTGTGCCCCAAATGGGTCAGACGTAGCAGCTAATTAGAATGAGTCTCCCTGCTCTGTGTGCGTTGCGGGAGAGGGGTGTCTCTTCCTCCAAGGACAGCGAACAAGGGATCTGGGAGGAATGGCATGACGACTAAACACCCCACTCTCGCTGGGTGGAGAGGCAGCAAGCCAGTGACCTGGAATCCCTGTGCTGTGACAGCTGCGTGATCTGCCAAGCAGGGTCCCCTGGCATGTTCACAACCTCCTGACGCTTCCTACCAAACCTGTGGCTTTGGGTATGTGGACACTGCAAAAAAACCCACCCGCACCCTGCAGCAACAAGTGTTGGAATCCAGCTCCGGCAACTTGGGCTTGTGCTGCGGGGCTAAGAATAGCTGGGTAGATGTGCCTCGGGCTGGAGCCTGGCCTCTGACCCACTCCCCTCGCTGGGTTTCCGAGCCCAAGCTCTAGCCCAGGCGGGAGTGTCTGCACTGCTGTTCTTCGCCCCATAGCATGACCCTGAGTCAGCAGAGCCGGCTCGGAGCCTTGCTGTCATGGGGGTTTTGCAGTGAAGATGCACCTTTAACGCCTTGCTTTGGAGCATAAACCCTGCCTGCTTTCTCCCCAAACTGACACTTCAGTTGAGTGCTCCTGAAAATGCTAGACTGCCATAGAGCCACTCCCAGCGGAGGCTCCACCCACTCTGCAAATGCAGCCGCATCCTTCCAGTCATCATCATGACCTGCAGCCTCTTACAGTTCCTGGTGCGCACTCAACAGTGGTGAGAACCGTGGGCTCCATCTCCGTTCAGCCAGGAGCCCAGGATCCTCTCTGGTGGATACGTGTTGCTCTGCCTGGGGATGTAGGTTGAAACCCTTCAGCCACTCCAGTTTGCACTCCCCACATACACACGCACCCAGCAGCCTGTCTGATGAGCTGGGCTCAGTCTGCCGTCCACCAAGACCACTGGAGAACTCCCTGTGTGCAAGGGGTCTCTTGGCGTAAAGTTACCCTACCCTTGGCAGGAGGAGGGGGCTGTGCATGGGCAGGACAGAGTGGGGACAGGGTGGAGCAACTCTGACCTGGGTCACCTGTGAGCAGACCTGAACTGGGGAGATGCTGCTGGCTGCCTGCAGCCTCTCTGTTTGACAAAGTAGAGACTCGAGCATGTTGTTCCACTGGCTTCCTGTTCAGTTTCTGGCGCAGCATAATGACCCAGACCCTAGTCTTCATGGCCAGTAGCCAGGCCTTAATCTATCCGCCTCTAGGCAGCTTCTGTCTCCAAAGTCCCACTTGAGGGGATGCTGTGGTTGGCAGAGCCCACGGTGGCATTCTGAGGGCTGGGGGCTTTGGGGCAGGATGGTCGTGCTTACCTCACTGAGCCTACACCCTTGACTTTATCAAGCATGGTGCAAACCCACCCTTTAGCAATAAGGAAGACTGAAGAGAGTGACCGTTGCTGCTCTGTGAGGAGGGGCTGGAAAAGTAATTTCAGGCAACAGCACAAATAGAGTTCATATTCAGTGAGCTCTTGGTCATGGGAGCATCACAAATGTCACTGATACCTTAAGGCTCACCTGTCTGTTTCCTGAGGCAGGCTGAAAACCACCCAGCCGAGCTCCGTTTCTCTCCACTGCACTGATCGCTTGCAATAACTAGAACAAGTGGCCCAGCCACAGCAATGGACATAACAGACTTCAAGATTCAGCACGGCCCTTGGAAGTGCAGCTGTCTGAGGGGGGCCTGGTCTGCATCCAGCCGGGGCAGGAGTTGGCTAGCCAGCCTCTATCTTACGGGAGGGCACAAAATGCCAGACTTGTATTTTTTTTTATTCCTTTTCCCTCCTCGCGCCACACGCGAGCACACACACTTTAATAGTTCTCATAAATAGTCTTTGTGTGCAGCCACTGGAAATCCTCCTGGGCACAGGTGCCTCTCCGAGGAAGGCCACGTGTTGTCTCCTGTGTATCCTCTTTGGAAAGCTTCCAGAATAGCAAAGCCAACTGTCTGATGCTGCAACCACACTTCAACCGTGCACGACTAGGGCCGAGAAGCCAAAAGACAGCAGTCGGGGGTTTTGACTGTAGCAATGAACGCTTGATACGGAGTTTGGCATCTCCACAGTGCTTTGCAAATAACTAATCCTTGCAACCACTCCAGTGTTGTGGGTGAATACATTACCTTGTTTACATGTAGGGAAACTGAGGCACACAGGTGAAACAATTTGCCTGAGCCTTGGTGTGAGTTGATGGCAGAGCTGGGGATTGGAAATCAGGTCTCCTGTCTCCCAGGCCTGTGCTTCAGCCACTCTATGTATGAATTACATTGGTAGAGCTGGGGTGGGAGGTGTGTGTTTATTTTAAATAGCTTCAGTCCAGCAAGTTTATAGCATGATCTTTATCATGGATTGGTCTGAACCTATAGCTGTATGCCAGTGCTGGGCAAATAAAGGAAATGAGAAATCTACTCCACACAGACACCTCCTCCAACCCCTTCTAAAAACATTAGGATTTCCTTCTACCCTGGAAATCCTAATGTAATTCCCAGCAAGGGCTTGAGTAGGCCTGCAATTGAAGAGTTGCTACAGAACACCACCTAGTGACTAGACTAGTTATTAGACTTTAGCCTACACCTTGGGGGGGGGGGGGGGGTGGTTTTGTTTTTGGGGGGGGAACGGGGGGAGAGGATTGAAACCTAACAGCATGTCTAATGGATGATTCCTTTTCCTGTTCTAGAGGACAAGGTGCCTATACATTTGTTCAGTCATGAGGAGTTTGGGAGGAATTAAGATCTTAACGCTTGTCACATTCTGTGTGCCTTTCCATTGAAGGTCAGAGAGGCTTGTTGATTTCTGTATGTACCGAGTCGTGTGTGCAGCTGTGTTGTTGTTGTTGTTGTTTGTTGTTGTTGTCTCCCCCCCCCCCCCTTGCACAGCCCCCACCACTCGGCTGCGTGAATAAAAAACAGAATTCCTAGCAAAGCTTGCAACTGGGCAGACCTTGATTCAAACTCTTCCAACTTTGGGGTGTGAATGAAATCTGTCTGGAGTTGTCAGAGGGTGGCATGCCTTGAGCAGGAGAGCCTGGGGCTACCGGTCCCTGATCACAGAATAAGCCCCACCTGAGGGCAGGAAGGGTTAAGATCAGGAAATTGTAGAGCAGGAGATGGGCTCCTGCAAAAAGACTGAGACCAAGGGAGCTGGGACCAAAAGGAGGCTCTTGGATGGGAGTTGAGCTGAGTAGTTTGGGGGCCTAGAGGCCAGTGCCAGGGGGCTGAGCTCCAGCTGGGAAGATGGCCTGGGAGAACAGACCGGGACAGAAGAAGAGCTCTGGTCGTGAAAAGTCTGGAATCGTATGCAGCGATGGACTTTAGTTTGGGGCCCTGAGGACTGTTCAGAACTCTGTGAAGCTGGCTCCAGGCAGGGGTGGTGCTGACCCAGAGAGAAGTCCGTGCGCCGTTCTGGTGTGGCCCTGAAGGGGTGGGGAAAACAGAAGCAGGTGTCAGCAGAGGCACCCCGACTGCAAACAGGCATTCAGGAAGTGGCCAACCCTGTTACAGGATTCCATGTTGCAAAAATGTCTCCCTGCAAATGGGGAAGAGGAAACTCCGTTGCTGTCCATGTCTCTCTTCCCATCTGCAGCCGATAACCTGCTTAGTCTGCTGACAAATGGGTCCTACTATTACGTTAACATAGCGACTGGCAGCTGTATTGTAGCCCATTTCTTGCATCAACAAACTAGCGCGCTCAGTTCTGGGTTTTGGCTCTGGCTTGCTGACGTAAGTAACCTGCAGAACGTGCACAGCTTCAGTTCATAGGTAGCAGGTTCCTCTTGCTATGCTACCAATTAAAAACCTCACGTGTACATATAAACAACAATTCTGTAAAACCCTCTTGGTTCTTGCTGTTTATTGCTGGAGATTAAATAGTGAGTATAAAGGTATCGCTTATCTGCCCTTAACTATAATTTATCAACTGCTGATGAACTAGGTTGGAATGAGAACGGCGCACAGAGCATTGCAGTTGGCTTGTCATTTAAAAGGCAGGATTGGCTAATTGCTTTAGCCATGCCAAGCGAATCTTGGCTCTTTGCTGCTTGTTTCTCCAGATTGCAAAGAAGCGCTCTTGCGGTAGGTTACAATGCCACTAATGTGGTCCAAAGACCTTTAACTAGAGTTGCTGCCTGGCCACTGTAGTTACAGTAATGGTGGGTTTGGAAAAGGGGCGGCACATGCTGAAGCGGAGAACTTGATACCAAATAAAATGAAGTCTCTGGTACAAAATCTAAACCCTTCTCCCAATGCCTGATCAAATCCAAGTGTCTCTAATACCCGTAACTGCTAAGGCAAACCACCAGACCAGCAATTACACCTCTACCCCGATAGAACACAAATTCGGATACAACGCGGTAAAGCAGTGCTCGGGGGGGCAGGGCCGCGCACTCCAGTGGATCAAAGCAAGTTTGATATAATGCGGTTTCACCTATAACGCGGTAAGTGGGTGTGTTTTGGCTCCCGAGGGCAGCGTTCTATCGGGGTAGAGGTGTATCTCTCATGCCAGTCTCTTGAATTCTGTTCCCATCTCAAAGGATGGAAGTGGGACACAGGAGCCATAGGTGCTGGAACTAGGGGTGCTGAGGGGGCTGCCGCACGCCCTGCTTGAAGTGTTTTCCATTATATACAGGGTGGTTCAATGGCTCTCCGCACCCCCACTGTACAAATGGTTCAGTGCCCCTGCTGGAGCCCATCCAGCTCTTTAGATGAGGGCCTGGGGTGTAGGTGCCAGGCAAAACGGAGGGAGGGGAGACTACCTGCTGTGTTGAAAGCACAAAGACCATGTCTGGGATCTGCAATCTATCTAGGCCTGATTATTGCATTACAGGCCTTGTTCACGGTATGACCCTTGCACTTAGTTGTGGGACAAATCCAGTCGACTGCACTGAAGGCTTTTTCAAGCTGATATATGTGAGATCTCAACCATGGCTTCTAAACACCTGGCTCAAAACCATAGGCTCTCAGAGTCTGAATCTGGACTCTGCCTTTAATCCTACCGGGGCTCAGGAGGGCCAAAGCTGGAATATCGCTGATGAGAGCCAGAGACTGCAAAGCAACCTGGCTGAAGGAGGGGGAGTTTAGTCTTACCTAGGTAAATGGGCTCCTTGAGGGGGAGCAGCATGTGGGGAAGATTAAGATTATACTGGTCTGACACCACCAAACTTCCCCCAAGCCCAGGACAGCCAGCAGAACATACTGCACATCCTGGCCTTGTTCACATGCATCTCCTTCCTGGGTTCCACACCGGTCACCTGTGGCCAGCCAGTAGCTATAGACCTTGCCCCTCTGACTACTGCATGTGCTGCCCCAAGGATCGTGCCCCACATCTCCCCTGTTGCTAGTGTTTAGACAGGCAAATGGATCTTGACCTATTACATGCACTGAGCGTGGGAGTGCTTCAGCTGTGGCGAGAGCACTGCTTTGTGGGGATGAGTCCTGTACATGTGCTCTCAGCTGGCAGTTTGTCTTCCGGGGGGGGAGCCTCATGCTAATGCACTGAGATCCCGTTTCCCGCCATTCGTGCCCAGGATGCTTCCAGGTTGTCTCACTTGCCTTTTGCTGTCTCTTGCAGGGGTTCTGACAGCTGGCGAGCACACCTTTCCCTTCCAGTTCCTGCCGCCAGGTACGGTGGAGATACTGACTGCTTGGGATGCTCTCTGGGGCTCAGGGTTGTGAAAACTTAGTGACTCTAGTGTTTCCAGGAGACTCTCCTCTCCTCTGGCTGATATGGTAAAAATCGCACGCTGGCCAAGTGGGGAAAGGACCTTTGTCAAGCCTTTAAGACCTTGCCTCCACTAGGAGACCAGGTGATGATTCAGAGCTGGCTGGCTGTGATTTTTAAACGTGACTTTTTTATCTACTGGCAACGCTGGCAGGAGCCCAGAGTCAGCCACAAACAGCTAGTGACTCTTGGTGGTATTAAAGCATGTCCGTGCCAGGTGCAAAGTCACATTTAAGGTTGCGTACGCCAGTATGTTTTCAAACCAGAGCTATTCTCCTGGTCTAGTCCAGGCCTAAGAGCACATTAAGCATTGGAGAGCGCTAGCAGTAAGAGCATAACCTCTATTAAAGTGAGGCCCTCAGGACAGCCTCTCAATGCACAGCTGGAGTTGGTCTTAAATTGACTCCAGCTCTTTAGAAGAGCAACTTTGCTGAGTAAACTGGCCCTTTAAGGAATTATCCCTCTAGAGGTTGTCTCTTCATTAGAGAATCTCCGCGGAACCCATCTCCTCGGGAGCTGTAGTACTGATGGGAGCCCTGACTTGTGTCTCCAGGGGCCAAATTCAGATCCCTACACCCCTGCTGGGGATAGTGATGATGGAAGCTGTGTTGTAGTCCTGCCTCTTGACTCCACTGCTGGCTCACCTGAAAAGGAACTACACTATTCTTCTTTGCCTAGTGCCGATGAGGCTCTGGGAACCTCTGGTGCCTCTACGGCCATATTAACTAAACCACACGGTAGTAAAATAAGCTGGAAGCTGCTGGAGTCTGCCTGCATTAGCGACCCCACCTCCTCACCAGAGCTGGTGGGGGCACCGGTGGGAACTCTGTATTGTAAACTTCTCCAGAGCAGAGTGGGGAGAAGATGGTCAGGACCTTGGGGCAGGGACAGTCTGTTCACTGTTTTGTATAGTGCCTAGCACCATGAGGCCAGGTCCATGACTGGAGCTCCTAGGCACTACCATAGTACAAATAAGAGGAGTTAGTGCTGTCCCTACTTCTCCATATGCCATAACTGCATGGCACGGGTTGCCCCTTCAGTAAAAAGGAGGCTACAGTGATCCCAGTGGACCAAATTTGGTCTCAGATTCTTCACACACATAGGCTCAAATGCACTTGGGAGACCCTAACCCCCAAATAGTTGCAAGGTTCTGCCTCTCCTCTTGCTTTGAGCCACAGGAAAGTGTTTCAGGCTCAGTGGTTAAGTCCGAGCTCCCCTTTCGATGGCTTGAGGCGTTCTCTTTTGACTGCCTTCTCCCCTGTGAATCCAGCATCAGCCCCCACGTCATTTGAAGGCCCTTTTGGAAAGGTGGTCCATCAGGTCAAAGCCGTGATAGATACGCCCCGATTTGCCAAGGACTACAAGTGCAACAAGGTCTTCTACATTCTCTGCCCGCTCAACCTGAATGACATCCCTGACATTGAGGTAAGAGAGCAGCAACGGGGCGGGCAAGAGCCTTTTGCACCCTGGAGCGTCTCCCATTGGAATAAAGGGGAAGCCAAGCATCTCTCCCCCTATGCAGTGTGGCCCTCAAAGCCAGGGGAGTAACTCGAACTCGGAGGAGAGGGTTGCTCATGGAGCGCATTGCATGGGATGAGCTGCAGTAGGGGTTAGCACGTTGTCACCCAAAGCACTGCAGGGCATCGTTGGTCTGGGCCGTAAATCCATGGGCCTGTTTCCACTAGCGCCAGTGGTGCAAGTAGTATAAATTTCTTACCGGTACGTTGCACCAGTTAAAGGGGGAGGGGAGGATGTGACCTCCCTGTGTGACCCCACTTCTCCCCTAGCCTGGGGCCCCCTGGTCTCCCCCGCCCCTCCCCATGATCCATCCCACGTTACCGGAGGGGAGGGGAGCGCTCGCAGTGAGTGGACATGGCACAGCTGCTGTGTGGGCTGCTAAGAGAAGAGGAACAATAGCCGGCTCAGAGTCACACCTGCTTTGAGAATCGCCAGCAGAGGAGCTTCAAACCAGCTCCCTCTGACAGCCGAGAATATTTATTTCAGACACGTTGGCAACCGAGCCCCACGCTGGCTGCTCCTCCAGCGCGGCTGTACCAGCCCAGCCCTGTCCTCCGGCGGGGCTGCTGTACAGACCCCGGACAGGAGACCCGGGTGCACAGCTGTGTGGAAGGCCTGGGGACGGTAGAGCTGTGCTGGAGGAGCTGCTGGCCTGGGGTCACTGCACAGCCCCACTGTCTGCTCCTCCTGTGTCTTTCCTGTACACTGTACTGGCTATAAATAGCTTACGGCAGACCAGACTGGACCACCCTACTTGCCCCACTGACTATCTCAGCCACCTTCATGCGTGGGCTGCAGAGATCTGCATGAGAACCAGCCTTTTTCTAGGTGATCCCACTGGGTGTAGGCCTGGGGGAGCGTGTAACCAGCCTTATCCTAGGGGTTGTTGTAATGGCCCTTTGGGTCTAATGACACCATCGTCTGGCTTTTGCCAGCCTGGAATCTTTCCTGAGGAATAGACCCTTGTTCTGGGGTGGCTGTGTCACTGCTGGTGTGAAAGAGGAATGCTCCAGGCCTGCACAGACTAGCCCTCCCTGGGCACTGGCCCTTGAGATCACTGTACAGCATGTACGGGAAAGGTAGCTGCTTTGTGTTTGTTTACCTGTGGTTTGCACGGCCCTCTGGGGATCAGCGAAGTCTGCCCTACTCTGGAAGACGATCTGTGGGGTACAGTAGCTCATAGCATTGTATTTGTCCACATGTGGGAGATGTGGCATCCACCCAGAGGTGCCTGCAGCCTCATTCAAACTGCATAGGATACCAGGGTTGTTGGAAGACCACGTGTTTAGGATTTTGCGTGGGGGACAAACCCTCATTCCCTTTGACCATTTTTTTCTGAAAACTGCAAACTCCCTCTTGAGCCCCCACATCTGACCACCTGCTGTCCTCCCACAGCAACCCAACACCACGTCCATCACCAAGAAGTTCAACTACAAGCTGGTGAAGAGTGGAAACATCATCTTAACTGCCACCTCGGACCTCAAAGGGTATATCGTGGGGCAGGCAATCCAGCTACGCACCGACATCGAGAACAAGTCTGGCCGGGACACTGGCACGGTGGTGGCCAGTCTCCTCCAGGTAAGAGTCATCGGCAGGGACTGGGACTGATGCTGGGCTGGCTTGGATGGAGCCACATCCAGACAGGTGCTGAGAGCAGTGTCTCAAGACCTGCTTTCCTTTCTAGGCGCAATGATAATATCAATGTGGGGGGGGTCTGCTAAACTCTAAATCCTTGTGCATCTCCCTTCCCCAGGTGCACAGTAGGTGGTGGTGGGAGGAGGTCAGGTGGAAACCAAACCCTGAGAGGGGAACCAGAATTAACTAACTTGGGCACGGTGGGAGGAGAGAAGCCCCCTTGAATGCAGTCCAGGTGTAACTCAGTGCGCGGGCAGAGGGCAGGTTACAGATCCTCACCCCACTCTGTGCCTGCTCCACTGAGTCTCTTGCAGCCCCAGTTAGAGCTGTAGTAGTCCATGCTTTCAGCTCTGGAGTCCTTGATATAGTCTCCAGAGTGTCCACCAAGATGGCGACTGTCACATAATTGAAACAGGGCAGAAACTCCGGGTTGCTGTCCGTCATGCCAGACCTCTGCTTACTCTCGCTCGGCAACGCTTAAGGGGTTTCTAGTTCTTGGCAGCCCTGAGCAAAACTGGAAGCCTAGGGAAATGGACCTTGTAGAAATCTTTTTGCTTAATCCCCTCTTCGCTCCTCTCTCTAGAAGGTCGCTTATAAATCCAAGCGCTGGATTTATGACTTGAGGACCATTGCTGAGGTGGAGGGCTCGGGGGTGAAGGCCTGGAAGCACGCGGAATGGAAGGAGCAGATCCTTGTCCCCGCGCTGCCGCAGTCTGTGCTGCACGGCTGCAGCCTCATACATGTCGACTACTATATCCAAGTAGGTACTGCCCTGCCCCTTCCTACCAGCAGAACACCCGAGGGTGCTTCCAATGGGCTGGGCCAGAGCAGGCAGAGTCCTTGGGGAGGGTGGAGCCAGAGGCGTTTGTGCCTGGGGGAAGCTCTCCAAACTATACTGCGCTCCTGGGAGTGAACACCACTGGTCTGGAGGAGACGCCCATGTGGTAGGACTGGCCTGTCAGACTGCTCAGCAGATGTGTCTGCAGCTCCCTGGGTTACAGAGGTCCAGTCCACTTCCCGATTTGGTGCAGGGGAAATACTACAATTCCCACCCATAGATGCATGGCTTTACGTAGCATTTTTCAGCAGCAAGCCGAACAGAGCTGTCCCAACTTCAGCAAGTCTGGGGTTAGCCGGCTAGAGGTAGAAATAAAGATGATGCTTCTGGCCAAGCTTTCAGCAGAATTCTGCACGTTGGGTCCTGAGTACTTGGAAATTTGGCCCTGAGCTCTCTTAAAAACTTGGTTAAGGCACCAAACAAGACCATGTGGGTGCTCCAGCGTGAGACTGGGGATCTCCCAGTAACTCGCTCCCACTCGGGCACGTTTGGGCCTAGAGCTGTAAC
Organism: Trachemys scripta elegans; assembly: GCF_013100865.1. NCBI lineage: Eukaryota > Metazoa > Chordata > Testudines > Emydidae > Trachemys > Trachemys scripta. The sequence continues at coordinate 7,327,566 of NC_048314.1, forward strand.
TGGCTCGTTAATCTCTGCTCAGTGGCTGGAACTACCTGTGTTTGGAGCAACTGGTCCTTTGGCAGAACCTGGATTGACCGACTTGGATGCCCCTTGTTTCCCCTCTCCCCAGGTTTCCCTGAAGTCGCCAGAGGTTTCAGTCACTCTGCCGATTTACATCGGCAACATCGCTGTGAACAGGGTTCCTGTGACCCCGGCTAGGTCGGTCCAGCACATTCCGTCCGTTGTGGTTCCGTCCGCCCCACCAGAAGAGGAGGAAGCGGCCAGTGGCTATCACCCAATGGACAATGTTTCAATCCCCACCAAAAGCCATTCCCAGCTTCAGGCGTTCAGCTACGCTCCAGGACTGAGCTTCCAGGACCTAAGGCTGGACTCAGACCAGACTGCCTCCCCAAACCACCCCACGCTTTGCTTGGCGACAGGAGCGACCGTCCCTTACTATGCTGAGGGGACAGTGGTTCCGGTTCCCACCGCCGGCTCTCTCATCTTGCCTCCGGAGTACAGCACGTGGGGTTACCCCTATGGTGAGCGCTCCCTCACGGAGCTCTAAAAAAGCCACTGTCCAGGTTCTGAGGGGAAATCAATCTAGTGGCTGTTGGGAGTACAGAATTGTCCCTTACCCCGCTGCTTACGGAGCAGTGGTTGAAGCCCTGCCGTGTGGTGTAGTGGTTCTTTCCATGGCTGCTGAGCCAGGCCAGGACATGGGGAGAGCCTTGTAGGAGGAGACAAGGCCACACGGTCTGTTAGTCAGGAAAGCCACATAGTTTCTGTGTCCAGTAGCCCCCATAAAGGATCTTTTTTCTCTCTCCCCGCCCTCCCCCCTTATAGCCATGACAGTCATGTCACATGTCTGAGTGAGGCTACCTACCCACAGCCACCATTATCTTGGATAGCTGTGGAAGAGGAGAAGATCTTTGTAAAAGATGGTGTTGGTCCAACAGGATGGTGCAAATGTCTGGGCCCATGCTGGTGGGCAACAGAGCTGGAAAAGCGAGTTTAACGGGAGTCTTTTCTTTGATGTGAATGGGCATTTGGTCTGGCTCAAAGAGGGGAAATTCTACATGTCTGAGATGGTCCAGCATGTAAGAATTTGGGAATGCGTTTATACACGAGGAGAAAATCCATGGAACCCTGCCTATCCCAGAACTGCCCATTTAGGGTCTGAGAGAGCAGGCTTAGACCAAACCAATATCCTAAGGCAGTAAGAACACCCTTCGCACCCAGGGTAAAAACTGAGGCACTAGGCAGCATCTTGGCTGTGTAACTGACCCAAGCCGTTTCTTTGAGGCCAAACATCCGCAAACAAGGGATGGCTGAATTGCAAGGGGGAATGAGAGGATGCTGATTGACTGGGAGGGCAGGGAGATCTAGGGGTACGAACCTAACCGCTGCATAGGTAAGCAAAACCATGACTACTACTTCGAGGGCTGGTCCCTATGTGTATTGCACACGTGGGTCTGCACGCATGCCATGCACCTGAGACTGGAGATTTCTAGCCAGTAGTGTCGGTCGGTCCGTGCCTGCGCAGATGCCCTCCTTGTGCTCCGAACTGAGGGGATAAGAGTCAGTGCAGACGGAGACTTCTCCAGTTCTTACCACCGCGTGGCCCGAGTTCGGAATCTTCTGTGGCCGTAGATACCCCTGTGTTTTGTCTTTGTCTTCAGAACCTGTAAGTCTGCTGGATGGAGTCTTGGTGGCAGTCGTTTGTCTTTTAGTAGTAAGTTTAGCTTCGCTGAAGAACTGTATCTCTATCCCCGTTCCTTCTCTGCGAGCATCAAACAGTGCTGCCTTTGAGGAGGGGGATCTCCATCTGAGAACTCAGTCAGATACCGGCCAGGGAGACTCCCTCTACCCTCCCCCACACACCGTACATCGGCTTCCACCAATGAGCAACGGCCCTCCAAGCACGCGCTCCAGAGCTGCGACACCCAAATAGTCATCAGCTAGAGCTGCTCACGAGAGCAAGGGGCGCGCTCGTGAGTACGAGGACACGTGTCCTCCTAGGTCTGCTCCCAAAAGACGGAATCCCTCCTCGTGCCCAAATCGTAAGACTTTAGCCAGCGTAAGCCCTCTGATCGTGAGGCTAAGGCGCGAAGATGAAAGGCTCTGCCAGTCCTGACCACGTCTCCAGTTGATAAGCCGAAGGATCGGCACACCAAGACCACCTGAGGTCCCAGTTAGACTTTGACGATACCAACCCATTCCTGGACTAGGGACATGCCGGATCTGTTAGTCCCAACTATAGGAACACCTCGTACTTCAAGACAAACCAAAACCTACACCTCCCTGTAGGGCAGTCGTCTCCAACCTTTTTACACCCAAGATCACTTTTGAATTTAAGGGCAAGCCAGGATCTACCCCATCCTGCTCACTCCATCCCCCCTCCCTCACTAGCTCTCCCCCACCCTCATTCACTTTCTCTGGGCTGGGGCTGAGGGCTTCACAGGGTAGGAAGGGGCTCTGGGCTGAGCCTGGGGCAGGCGGTTGGGGTGCAGGAGGGAGGAGGTGTGCAAGCTCTGGGAGAGAGTTTGGGTGCAGGGGGGGCCCTCTGGGCTGCGGCAGAGTGTTGGGGTGCAGGAGGGGGTTTGGGGTGCTGGCTCTGGGCTGGGGATTGGGGTGTGGCCTCCCACCAGGCAGCACTTGCCTCAGGTGGCTCCCAGTTGGCAGCGCAGCGAGGCTAAGGCAGGCTCCCAGCCTACCCTGGCGCCGCACCATGCCAATCCCAGAAGGGGCCAACATGCCCCTGCGGCCTCTGGGGGCGGGCGGGGGCATGTGGCTCTGTGTGCTGCCCCTCTCTGTAAGCACCACCCCTGCAGCTCCTATTGGCCACAGCTCCCTGTTCCTGGCCAATGGGAGCTGCAGGGGCAGTGCTTGCAGGCACGGAGGGAGTTCCCTGCCCCCCCCCTTACTCCCCGGGGCTGCGTTGGCTGCTTCTGGGACCAGTGTGGGGCTGGGGCAGCAGGGAGCCTGCCTTAGTGGCAGCCCCATTGCACCACCAGAGATCTTCGAGAATCGACTGGGTGGTGATCACTGCTGTAGTGTACATCTTCACCCTCCCCTTCCTCAACCTCCCCTTCTTTCAGGTCTTGAGACATTTTGACACTGGAGGAGGGAACCTTGAGGAAATGGAGATGCTCCCCTCTCCCATCCATAGGCAGGAGCTTTACCCACCAGTGCAGATGGCTCTGGTTGAACAGGAACCAGCTTTCTCTCTAGGTGGGTTGGAAGCTCCAGATGAACCATCATCCCCACATATGGAGGGGAGTTCAGATACTCAAAGATCTGGAGTCCATCCTCCACCCAGATACAACTATCCAAGGGACTGATGTAATGTGATTCTTGGGATCCCCCACAACTGGTCAGCCCTTCGTATTGGACCTGTTCAGGTCTATGGGATCCCTATTTTAGACAAGCTGGAGCCATCCATGAGTCCCATTGACTCTCTTCTACACTACACAGTGGAGCTGGTTGGTAGTACAAGGGAGGAGAAATTCAAGCTGGATCTTGAGGTACCAATGGGTGTTTCTCACCTTCACTAAATGAGGCAATTTGCCCCTTCTTCCCTATCCCTGCATGATGGCCACAGGCAATATCAGGAGCTCCTGCAGAGAGTGGGGGATGAACTCCAGGTTTCACTTGAGGATGTCCAAGATACTCGGCACGCTCTCCGACATCTTGCAGCCTTCTGCTTCCAGCCAAGTAGCCCTCCCAGTAAGTGAGGGCATCCTGGAACCAGCCAGGGTAGCGTGGCATTCTCCAGCCTCCTGTGCCCCACCCTGAAAAGGGGCAAGGGGTGAGATTTTTGTACTAGCCAAGGAGTGGAGTTTCTTTTCACACATTCAGCAATCAACTCCCTGGTGGTGCAAGCAGCCTCCGGGAGATCTAGGCTGCAGCATCCTAAAGCAGCACCTGTGGACAAGGGCTCCAAATGGCTTGACCTTCTAGGGAGGAAGGTATCTTCTACCAGCCTGCTGTTTCATATTGCTAACTACCAGGCTCTGTTGGCAAAATGACTTCAACAGTTACTGGGCGTTTTTGTCCCTGAAGTCCAAAATCTTCCTCAAGAAGACCGGACCCAATTTCAAGACTTCATTGAGGATGGCAAATTGGTGGTGAAAACATCCCTTCAAGTTGCCATGGATGCTGCTAACATGGCGTCTAGTGGGATGGAGACAGGAATACTCCATGAGGCATGAGTCTTGGCTACACTCCTCTGGGTTTCCCCAGGAGGTTCAGAATGTCCTAGAGAACTTGCCCATCGAGTGTAATGTATCTACTGTGAAGTTTGAGTCTCTACAAACACTGAAGGACTCTAGGACAATCCTCTGCTCCCCAGGCATTTACACCCCTGCCCCAAAGAGAAAGCACAAGTGCATGAGCCAAATCTGCTACCTCCACCATTCCACCACCCGCGCCCTTTCAAACCACCATGCAAACGTCAGCGGATACAAAGACGTAGGTATTCTGTCCCTGTGCCACACCTGCAAATACTCCAACACATCCACCACCCAGGGATTACTTTTGATGGGATGATCAAGAACCTCCTATCCCTACTGATGCCATCTACTTCTGCCCCTGGAGCATTTGGTGGCCCCCTCCACCTCTTTGCCCACAACTGGGTGGTAATCACAACAGAGAAGTAGATATTAGAAATCTGCCACCTTGGCTACTCCATAGAAAACCTCTCCCCTTCCTGGTTCCTCTTCAGGGACCACTCAGGAGGAGATTCTCCATCCAACAAGTGCCACCTCCGCACCAAGGGAAAGGTTTCTACTCCCCGTATTCCATCATTCCCAAGAAAAAGGAGGATGGAGACCTGTTCTCCGCCTTCAGCCATTACGTGTTTATATCGGCAAATCAAAATGCCAGCTGGTTAACCTGGCATAAATCCCCTTCCTGGTGGAGGGAATGTGGTTTGCAGCTCTCGGCATGAAAGACTCTTACATTCATTTGGACATTAACCTAGCTCCATTCATAGTTTTGTGAAACATTAGGCATTGGTCCAGGCCTTGTCTGCAGATGGAGCAGGGCCAGCAGTATTAAACCTCTATACCAACTGCATCCTTGCACCCCCGCGCACACACCTGATTTGAATACAGTTTACCAATCACCCGTGTGTGGAATACACATAGGAACACACACTTTAAAAAGAAATGGAGGCTACTTACCTGTAACTGGAGGTTCTTTGAGATGTGAGGTCCCTATCCGTATTGCACTACCCACCCTCCTTCCCCTCTGCTGCGGATTGTATCTGATTGGCAGAAATAAAGGAACTGGGGAGGTGTTGGTCTGCACCTTCTCTTATCCCCTGGGTTCAGCGCAGGAGGAGGACAACTGCAGGACGCTCTTGCTAGAATTCTCTGATCTCTGGCACACGGTGTGCTTGTGTACGCACGTGTCGAACACAGATAGGAACCACCTGTAAAACTGAGTGTTAATCCCTACCAGACCAGGGAGTTGTGAAGTTTAACCTTTAAAGAGCTCTGAAGGACTATGTAAGTGCCTGTGTTGATGGCCATCCACCTAATTGAAAGTGGTTTTTTTTTTTTGTTTGTTTTTTTCTTTCTTGCATGAACGGACAAATTCTAGGGGTATGAGTCTCTTTCAGTAGCTACAGACCGTCCTTTACAGCCTCGCAAGTGACCAGTTCATGTACTTCCCGGGCAGACGGCAGGGCTGGGGGCTGCATCTCCGGTGTTCTGTGGGCCACAAAAGTCATTCCTGGCTCCTCTGTCCTCCGGTTCATGCCCTGACAGGAGCAGAATGGCAGATTGTCCACAAAAAGAAACTCACTCAGTTGTGCATCTCTCTTTATGGGCTCTAATCCTGTAAAGTCTGAGATGACTTTTTGCCATTGGCTTCAGTGGGATTTGCATCTGGCCCTAGCTGGAGGAGCAGAGTGGTGGGAAGGAAACCTTCAAAGTAAGCTGTAGATGCTGACTCCTAAACTTTTTTTTTTTTTCCTCTCCCCTATAGAGGCACCTCCTTCCTATGAACAGAGCTGCAGCAGCGCCAACTCCAGCCTCAGCAATGGCAACTAGCCCTGTGCTTGGAACCCTGACGGTGCTGGCCCCGAGGCCCCATGGCTCCCCGTCTGCTGCCAAGTCTGGTACCGCGCAAAGCATCTTGTACTTGGGGCCACCGGCTACTCCTGGGCTGAGATTTTTAAGTCTTTTTTTTTTTTTTTTTTTTTAAGAAATCGAGCGGTGAGAAGCAGTGTGGGGCGTGGTGTGTGTATGTATGTGGGGGGGAGGGGAATTGTACAGCCCCCCTCACACCCACTCTCCTGACGCAGCAGGGCGGAGATGTTGCCTGCCCTCGGGACACCTTGCACAATGGTCTGTGTTCCCGTACTGTAATCCAACACTTTATTTACTGCTTTATTATTGAAGCACCTGTGATGCCTTATGGAAAATGCTACTGAATTGTTGTCTCTACTGTCCGCAATAGTGGGCTCGTGTGGGTTCTTTTGATACATATTTTTTTTTTTTTATGTGGTGGGTTTTTTGAGTGCTGTTTCTAATCGGGACTGGACTCAGCAGCCTTAGTCATCCTTCCACATGGGCCTTTGGTGTAGCTGACTTCCTCAACGCCCTTCCTACCTGCTCTGCACCCCCACTTTACACCAAATCAATGGGGCAACCTCTGCCCCAACAGATCTCCGGAAGGTACAGCCACAGACCGAGGGAGTAAATAGGGCCTACAGGGCAGGCTCTCGGCAGTGCCATGCTGCCAAGTGACTGGCCAGCTTCCAGCAGTTGCAAGCTAAAATGTTGCCAGCACGTGACGAGACAAGGGCTGCTGGAGCCAGGGCCTTGACCTAGGCACTCGTCAGTAACCCTAACAGGGTTCGTATTGGGGATAGTCCTGGGCGGTGAGGGGGGGAAGGGGCCCGTGCTATACAACTTAATACCTTTTCGTGGCACTTTTAAAGCCAGTCTTTAGAGGTCTCCTGCAGGAATAGAATTGTCTATAAAAACCTTATAGGATTTTCTGAGCACCACCTGCAGTACCCTATTGGCTTCATCCCTTTTAAATGCTGTAGGGCTTTGGTATAAAGGGGATAAGCTCTGCCATGCCACTCAAATCCGCTGGAGGGCGTAACCTCTTCGCTCCCACTCTCCACTGCTCTCAGCTAGCTGGAAACTGACAATCATGCTTCAAACTTCTGTCTAACACTACCTCTGAATTCTCCCAAGGCGCCTGATGGGGAACACCCCCCCCCCCCCCCCTTTGAAACGACCCTATACCACGAAATGCTCTCCTCCCAAAGAGCCTTGCTGGGCAGCGGCTGGGAGTGCCAGGAAGGCCCTTGGACTGTGGCCTACTCCTGCTTCTCACCACATCAAAGCTGTCTGCAGCTCCCCCCACAAGCTTGTGCTGTCTTGGGGGGGGGGGGGGAGGCTGATCTGCCACTGGAATAGGGTTCCCTGGCTCATAAGGAAAACTAGCTTTGCAAGCCACAGTGCAAAACCAAACCAAATGTGCATGCTCCAGGAGCAGAGTTAGGGGCAACTTCCCCCCCCCCCCCACAACAGGGGACCTCTGCCATGGTGGTTTTTGTTTTTTGAGGGTGCCCATCTTGACCTCCTACCAGTGTGATAATCAGACATGCTGATCACCTACAGCTGCATTTGACAGTGATGGGAGCTGTGGACATTTTTCACCCGTGAGAGCTGAACCCAAGATAAGGGGTCTCAAGTTCTGCACCTGCTAGCAGAAGCCAATTCTTGAGAGCTTAAACCTTTCCATCACCCCTGCTTCCACCTGCCTCTACCTAACCTAGGGCTGGCTGCTGGGGGACAGCTCTCGCTTTTCTGTGCAAATGTCATTAATTGTGTGGAACAGCTTTGGGGGAAGGGAGGATGGGGAAATAACCATTCCCTAGCAGCAGCACTGGCACTGTTGGTCGGTCTCTCTCTCTCTCTGCACCGATAGTGTTAAAATGATTGTCCAGGTCCATAAATATATGAAATACAAACTTGTTTTTAATGACTGAATTCATAACAAATAAAATTTTAATGCTGTATTTAATAAATTATTCTGAGAAAAATAGTGATTCTTGCAAAATGATCATTTCTATCTGTACGTGTGACCTAGAACGCTGCACCTGTGATTTGGGATCACAGGGGATGTGTGTGGCCCTTTAACTGCCATGGGAGGGGCTTTCCTAGGAGTGGTTCTGCACTTCCACCAAGGGTCTGATGTTTGCAGGCGCATCTATTCATTCTGTAGCCTGATGACTTTGAGATGGGGGAGCGGGTATGCGCCTTAATGGCGGAATCGCATTTCCTAGTCACTAGTGAATTGCCTGCTCTCAAGCTACCCTATAATATGGTAGAGTCTGATCCTCCGGGAGTTCCCTCAACTCCCATTGGCTTGGATCAGCTCGGGGGGGCGGGGCGGGGGGAAGTAGCTGCTAGATTTAATTCACTACCTCTATTATGTGCCTTGCTGTGCTGAGAACGTACAGTTCATCAAAATGGCCAGCAGGTGTTGTCCGATCACTGGTGTAGTCAGTGTGCTCTGCAATTTCGTATGCAGGCTCACCACAGGCTAGGGAATTAGAGGAGGAAAATCATCTCCAGGAAATGGAATAGCCAAGACTTGGGAGAAAAGGTTGGAGCCTAATCAGTTTGTGCCCACTGCTAGGGACAACACTCCTTGAAAATGCATTTAAAAAAAAAAAAAACAACCACCCACCAACCAACCAATGGTTGTAAACCGGCTGCAGCCCTCCAGCTGCATCATCTCAGAACTAAAGAAAATCTAGAGCCAGGAAACTTTTTATCATCCAGACACAGAAGGAAGCGACGCCTGGGCAGTGGATGGGAACGTGCAAGTGGCATGGCTCTTTTAGAAGGCTTTGACACGAGTAATATCGCCGAGGCTTAGGAGGGAAATTAAAAGCCACTTCCTGCTGCTGTTCCAGTTTTGAAGGATCGCTCAAACGTGTGAACCAGATCCAGCCTCTCCAGTCCCATGCCCTGCTCCCATGCTGAAGGGGCTGGTGCTGCTCCCTGTAAATATTCATGGTGTGCCACAGGACCAAAGTTCATCCCCCAACCCTCAGCTGTTTTGTTGTCCTCGTATGTTTTCACCTGAATCTGACTGCTGGCCAGAGCCTGTCCCCCACCTGCACCCTGCAATGAGCTGCTACCTCCTCCCTACAAGCAGTTTTCTCCTGGAACTGCTGCCCAGTCCTAGCTCTGTTTGTTCAGTGAACGTTGGCAGCTGCCAGGATCCTCACACTTCATCCACCGTAGTCTCTGCTGCCCCTTTCCCGCACCAACTCTGCTGTTGCTCATGTTCCTCCTTTAAAGCCTAATCCAAATCCCAGTGAAGTTAATTATCTACATCATGGTTGCACCTAGGAGTCCTTCCTGTGGCGCAGGTATTGTGCCAGGTGCTGTACAAACAGCAGAAAGACCATGGAAAGAAACCTATGGACTTGAATGGGTTTTGGATTAACCTGAGTTTTGGGCATGCTGCAGGGCTCTACCTAGCGATGGGTTTGGGAGACGGCCGTATGAGCTGCCTCTGCCCAGTTGGTTCTGAGCCCAAATCCCTGTGCAGCAGGCCTGTGTTTTCTGAACAGAAGAATCCAGTGCGAGTCCCAGGGGAATTTCCTTATTCGAGGGGGAATATGTGAAGCTAAAGGGATGCTGTGACCCAAGATAATAGGAAACAGTGTGCTGCATATATGTGGGGGTGCTGCTTCGCTCACCAGGCTAGCGTCTACGTTTGCAGCTGGTGAGTTAAATGCCATGCTGTGGAACTCCCATGCACCCCTTGTGCGCTCAGTGGGGTTGAAATGTCAGGGGGTGACAGAACAGAGTCTGAGATGGCCCTCGGGAGAGGAAAAGCCGGCTGGGGCTGAGGGAGGATAGCTGTTCCCTACACAGAAGGGTGGTGGTTCAGGGCTTTCCCACTGTGCCTTCCTCTCTCTTTGGCCACAGAGGGAAAGGGAGGGTCTCTCTACCTATGAAGCTCCTTTGCTGGTGCTCAGTGGGCAATTCTGGGGTTAGTGGCGTCTCCTGCCTCTAGCTGAACCGTGAGATTGAACTGCGGCGCCAGAGCCCCTGCGGAATTGAGCCCCCGGCGTGTCCTCCTGCTTACTCAGCCAGCATTTGTCAGCCTAGTTTTCCCTTTTAAATAATGCAGGTGCCTCTTGCCTGTGAGCCTCTGGCCTAGGCTTCCAGCCAGTGCAGGTGCAAGAGGCCTGCTTTGCCCTAGACAGCACGTCTTGCTTGGGCCTTCGTCTCCCTTGGCTTCTCCCGCGCGCCAATGTGCTGGAGCTTGCTCACCCCAACTAGCGCCTCTAGCACATTGTGTTGGTTTAAAAGCCCCGTCGCCTTAAACGTGTCTCCACTTCCCCAGGAAGGAGCAGGCGAACGGGCTGCAGGTCGCGTCCCCTTGCTGAGCAGCGTCTCCATCCGCCCGCTGCGCTGGGGGGGGGGCCTGCGGAATCGGATCTCTGATGGCTGCTGCCAGGAAAATTCGACGCCTCTCGATGCATCGTTATGGGAGCCTTTAGGATGCCCCGGTTGAGCAGCAGCAAACTGACTATCAAGGAATTGGCAGGTAACCTGCGTGAGACTCCCCTCGAGTGTTTCCCAGCTTGCTCCTGGGGTAGGCTATTTGCTGCTCCAGTTTATAACCGCTTAGGGCCTAGTCCTGTTCCACTGGAGCTAGGGTTGCCAACTTTGGTTGAATGAATTCCTGGAGGTTTCATCACGTGACATTCTCTTTAATTAAAGGTTAATCTTTCATTCCTGGAGACTCCAGGATAATCCTGGAGGGTTGGCAACCCTAACTGGAGCCCACTAGCAAAGCTGCCATTGAAGTCACTGGGAGCCAGTTTGGATTATAAATTTCCACTGGATGACACCCTAACCTAGCTTAGCATTTTCTAAAGTAGCATCATGGTTCATAGGAATTGCCAGACTGGATCATGGTCCATCCAGTCCAATATTTTGTCTCCCAAGAGATGCTCCAGAAGAAGGTGCAAGATACCTTGCAGTCCACGTGTATGGGATAACTGCTTCCCCTGAGGTCAGGTTCTCCTGACTCCCAATAGAGTGGCTCCCTTTCAAGATTCTTGTTTGTTTAATATTTACTGTTAGAACTCTGGGTGTTTATGTGGATAACAAGAATATCCAATCTCCAATCCCTTTTTGAATCCTACTAAAGTCATAGTCGCAATATCCTGTGGCAGTGAGTTCCACAGGGTAAATGGGCATTTGTGTGGAAAAAGTCTATTTCCTTTTATCCATTTTGAATTCATTCTTCAGTTTGTTCTATTGTGGAAAGGGTGAACGGAAGATCTACCGCCTCTATCCCATTCGTTAGTTTGTTACTTTTGTCTCCTTTCTAATTAGTCCCAATCCTTTCAATTGCTTTCCATTCTGACAGCTTTATCCAGGCCCTTGGTCGTCTTCCGCTCTGATCTCTGAACTCCAAAACTGAGCCAGGGAAAGATTGTTCCTTGTCCATTGCTGTTTCTGGGCAGAGAATGGCACCCTAGTGCATTGTGATTCATTTAAATTCCTAGAGCAAACTTCTTAAGTAACTGTTCTATTTTAAATGGAGAGGGTAGGGGCGTTAGTGATTTTTTTTTTTTTTTTTTTGCAAACTAATTGTTTCTATATTGAGCATTTATTGGAGAATACCAAAAATAGCTCCTTTGTCCTTTCTATTTGCTTCCTCCTTTGTCTTTTTTTGTTTGTTCTCGTCCTGCCGTCCAATTGTGGAGCCTCCATCTTTCCAGCTCTTTCAATGCTTTGTGTTCCGCTAAACACTGTTTTGGCACCTGTCACTTTACAGTGTGTGTGAGGGACACATTTGGGGGGAGAGGAGGGAAGGGAAGATGTCCTCGTCTTACAGATCACTTTTCTCCTCCTTGATTGAGCAATTTTGGTTATTCACCATGTGCATGCTTCCAAATGCATTTAGAACTGCCTGCTTTCCGTCTCTCCCCTTTGTCTGTTCAAACTGTAATCTCGCTTGTTTGACAGCAGTTCGATTTTTAACCTTATCTCTTCATCTTAAGCTACTAGGGAAACAGAACTCAAATAATCTGATCTTTTCCCCTTTAATTTGGGGGGGGGTGGATTTTGCTTCTCCTGCTCTCCCTGACCCATATCCTTTATTTCTTGGTACTGCATTTTAAAAAAGCTTTTTATTGTACTGAACTTTCAGTTCAATAAATTTAAATAGTCTCTGCTAGTGACTGGAGAGAAAGGAAGCTCCCTGAACTTTCAGAATAATCTAGAATATACGGGGTGTTTTTAAGGGGCTGTATTTTAAAATACCTCTCTCTGTTAGGATGGAGAAAATTTTGGAATCACACCCCCCCCCCCAAATTTCCCCCGAAAAATCTAGTAGAAACACTCCTGGGTCTTTCGTTACAGCAATTCTCATGGTTTTAATGCTTCAGTGATCCTTTTTACCCTTTTTTGGATTCTATACGACAGAATTGCTGATGGTTCTGTACTGCTTTGCACGTTGGCACATTTATTGTGTTTAAAAAAAAAAAAAAAAGAATTTAAATAAATGAACGGAGTTTCACACACCCACCACAGTGTTTTTGTCCTGGGTTTTTAAACTGCCAAATGTAACGATTGTTCCAATTCTAGGTGTAAATAAAATTCTTGCTTTTTGTAAGATTGTGTGTTGGCTCAAGATCAATGTGCCCATTGAGTTTCCCACCTGCCTTCTGCCAGCGGAGGTACAGTGGGGGTTTGCGCGCCATACGTAAATTGCACCACGGTTCTATAGCATATTCTGATATGCTCCATTAGGATCCCTCAACTGGGGTCTGCTGGTTCCTACAGAAGACCGACTAGCACCAATACCAGGTGGACCTGCTCCACCATCTGTCTTACAACTCGAGCTAATTGGAATGGGAAAATCTGGAGGAGGGGGGAGGAGGGAAATTGAGCTGACCTGAAACACCTTGGGTTTTTTTTTTTTTTCCATTTTTTTATTTTAATAGAGAACTTTGAGGGGAAAAAATTTGGTTTCAGTTTCTCTCAAAGCAGATTTTGCCTGAAGGTACAGCCAATGGGCTGGATATTAAATGTCCAGCACCAGTGTTGGTCTAGCTACTGGTCTTACTTTGCCTGTCACTCAAGATATTGGGGAGTTACCAAGCTGATTTGCCAGGGCCCGACATAGTTGCTTCACTTTCAGCTTCCGCAACAGTCAAAAACATGTTCTTCTATGTGAGCAGCATGGTCCAGTGCATAGGGCTCCAGACTAGGGCTTGGATCATGACTAGGTCATGGGCTTTCATGCCAAGTGGTCAGAGCAGCGGGCAGTTAGAGACCAGGAACAGCGCTGAGGGTCAGAGCCAGAATCAGGAGTCCGAGCCAAAGGACAGAGCCAGGAACTGATCAGGGCTGGGAACAAGGCAGGCACAGGAGCAATCGCAGTTGTGGGCATAAGCATTGAGCGACCGATGACCTACTGGTGCTGCTGAACTTAAGAGTACGACCGATCAAGTGGGTCGGCCCATCTAGGCGGTTCTGCTGTAGTCTATCTGGGTTCATTCGTCTGCCTAGAGATCGAAATAGCTAGTCCGAGGCTCACCCGCAGGCCCTCGTTCCTGATAGCAGGAGACCGATGAGCTTCATTTGTGGCCCTGCCAGAGACTCACTGGGTGACGTGCACGGGCCACTTCAGCCCACGCTTCCAGTCCTGACGTCTGTTTCTGGGTGACCAACTCCGATGAGCCAGGCCCATGCTCGGAGCTCCCGCTGCCTTGGGAGTGACAGGTACGTCTCCAAACAAGGCACAGATACCAGTTTGCAAAAAGAGTGACTGGGATTGTCCAAAGAAACCTATGTTTAAATTTAAAACAAGTCAGTGGGAGCTGAACTAACTCTGTCGGGCTCCAAGGCAAGTCCCAGCCATAAATGTTTCACTTCATGGCTGTGCATTTAGCGGGGGAAGGGGAAAGAAGAAGCTATACATTTTAATATGTGGAGAACATCTGCAACGCTGTACCCTTAAAGTTGCACTGTACAGGATCTTTCATGCACATCATCCTTCACAGGCATAATCATACCTTGCCCTCACATAACCTTTTCAGCCAAGGATTATTAAACTTCCCAAAGCCACTGTATGATAGGCAGGTATCTGTGACAGAGGTGGACCTGTAATAATGTTCTGAACACTGAGATGTATCACTTTTATGAACACAGTATGTGACTGGAAAATTATTAGGCTATTTTAATTTTGTGTATGACTCAATTGAGCTAACTCGTAGTGGAAGGTTCATTGTGTGCCTATAATGCTCAAATTTAATGGGGATCTGCGCCTGAAGGTGACACCCAAGCATACACAATAGGACAAGCTGTTAGCTTCATGTAGGGTTGCCACCCATCTGGTTTTCACCCAGACAGTATGGGTTTCGGCTATTGTGTCCAGGTGCCATTTGACAATCCTGGATGTCTGTGTCTTCTTTTTTTTAATTGGGGGGAGGAGGAGGGTGAAGAGGTGGAGCAGAGGCAGGGCCATTGGAGAAGAGGCGGGACCAGGAGGGAAGAGGTGGAGAAGGGGGCAAGGCCTTGGGGGAAAGAGTTATCTAAAGTGCGTATACACAAATGCAAGAAGCCTGGGAAACAAGCAGGGAGAACTGGAAGTCCTGGCACAATCAAGGAACTATGATGTGATGGGAATAACAGACTTGGTGGGATAACTCACGTGACTGGAGCACTGTCATGGATGGATATAAACTGTTCAGGAAGGACAGGCAGGGCAGAAAAGGTGGGGGAGTTGTCTTGTATGTAAGAGAGGAGTATGACTGCTCAGAGCTCCAGTATGAAACTGCAGAAAGTCTCTGGATTAAGTTTAGAAGTATGAGAACAAGGGTGATGTGGTGGTGGGAGTCTGCTATAGACCACCAGACCAGGGGGATGAGGTGGACGAGGCTTTCTTCCGGCAACTAACAGAAGTTAATAGATCGCAGGCCCTGGTTCTCATGGGAGACTTCAATCACCCCAATATCTGCTGGGAGACCAATACAGCGGTGCACAGACAATCCAGGAAGTTTTTGGAAAGTGTAGGGGACAATTTCCTGGTGCAAGTGCTGGAGGAACCAACTAGGGGCAGAGCTCTTTTTGACCTGCTTGCTTACAAACTGGGAAGAATTAATAGGGGAAGCAAAAGTGGATGGGAACCTGGGAAGCAATGACCATGAGATGGTCAAGTTCAGGATCCTGACACAAGGAAGAAAGGAGAGCAGCAGAATATGGACCCTGGACTTCAGAAAAGCAGACTTTGACTCCCTCGGGGAACTGGTGGGCAGGATCCCCTGGGAGAATAACATGAGGGGGAAAGGAGTCCAGGAAAGCTGGCTGTATTTTAAAGAATCCTTACTGAGGTTGCAGGAACAAACCATCCTGATGTGTAGAAAGAATAGTAAATATGGCAGGTGACCAGCTTGGCTTAACAGTGAACTCCTTGCTGATCTTAAACACAAAAAAGAAGCTTACAAGAAGTGGAAGATTGGACAAATGACCAGGGAGGAGTATAAAAATATTGCTCAGGCATACAGGAGTGAAATCAGGAAGGCCAAATCACACTTAGAGTTGCAGTTAGCAAGAGATGTTAAGAGTAACAAGAAGGGTTTCTTCAGCTATGTTAGCAACAAGAAGAAAATCAAGGAAAATGTGGGCCCCTTACTGAATGAGGGAGGCAACCTAGTGACATAGGATGTGGAAAAAGCTAATGTACTCAATGCTTTTTTTTTGCCTCTGTCTTCACGAACAAGGTCAGCTCCCAAACTGCTGCACTGGGCAGCACAGCATGGGGAGGAGGTGACAAGCCCTCTGTGGAGAAAGAAGTGGTTCAGGTCTATTTAGAAAAGCTGGACGAGCACAAGTCCATGGGGCCGGATGTGCTACATCCGAGGGTGCTAAAGGAGTTGGCGGATGTGATTGTAGAGCCATTGACCATTATCTTTGAGAACTTATGGCGATCCGGGGAGATCCCAGATGACAGGAAAAAGGGTAATGTAGTACCCATCTTTTAAAAAGGGAAGGAGGAGGATCTGGGGAATTACAGGCCAGTCAGCCTCACCTCAGTCCCTGGAAAAATCATGGAGCAGGTCCTTAAGGAATCAATGCTAAAGCACTTAGAGGAGAGGAAAGTGATCAGGAGAGTCCGTATCGATTCACCAAGGACAAGTCATGCCTGACTCACCTAATTACCTTCTATGACGATATAACTGGCTCTGTGGATGAGGGGAAAGCAGTGGATGTGTTATTCCTTTACTTTAGCAAAGCTTTTGATACGGTCTCCCACAGTATTCTTGCCGGCAAGTTAAAGTAGTATGGGCCAGATGAATGGACTATAAGGTGGATAGAAAGCTGGCTAGATCATCGGGCTCAACGGTAGTGATCAATGGCTCCATATCTAGTTGGCAGCTGGTATCAAGCGGAGTGCCCCAAGGGTCGGTCCTGGGGCCGGTTTTGTTCAATATCTTTGTTAATAATCTGGAGGATGGTGTGGACTGCACCCTCAGCAAGTTTGCAGATGACACTAAACTGGGAGCAGTGGTAGATATGCTGGAGATTAGGGATAGCATACAGAGGGACCTAGACAAATTAGAGGGTTGGGCCAAAAGAAATCTGAGGTTCAACAAGGACAAGTGCAGAGTCCTGCACTTAGGACAGAAGAATCCCATGCACTGCTACAGATTAGGGACCTAATGGCTAGGCAGCAGTTCTGCAGAAAAGGACCTAGGAGTTACAGTGGACGAGAAGCTGGGTATGAGTCGACAGTGTGCCCTTGTTGCCAAGAAAGCTAACGGCATTTTGAGCTGTATAAGTAGGAGCATTGCCAGCAGATCGAGGGACACATGATCATTCCCCTCTATTCGACATTGGTGAGGCCTCATCTGGAGTACTGTGTCCAGTTTTGGGCCCCACGCTACAAGAAGGATGTGGAAAAATTGGAAAGAGTCCAGCGGAGGGCAACAAAAATGATTAGCGAGCTGGAGCACATGACTTATGAGGAGAGGCTGAGGGAACTGGGATTATTTAGTCTGCAGAAGAGAAGAATGAGGGGGGATTTGATAGCTGCTTTCAACTACCTGAAGGGGGGGTTCCAAAGAGGATGGAGCTCGGCTGTTCTCAGTGGTAGCAGATGACAGAACAAGGAGCAATGGTCTCTAGTTGCAGTGGGGGAGGTCCAGGTTGGATATTAGGAAACACTATTTCACTAGGAGGGTGGTGAAGCACTGGAATGGGTTACCTAGGGAGGTAGTGGAATCTCCATCCTTAGAGGTTTTTAAGGCCCAGCTTGACAAAGCCCTGGCTGGGATGATTTAGTTGGGAATTGGTCCTGCTTTGAGCAGGGGGTTGGACTAGATACCTCTTGAGGTCTCTTCCAACCCTGATATTCTATGATTCTAAGAGGCGGAGCAGGGGACGGGGCCTCATGGTCTGGTTACCAGCCATTAGAAAGGTGGCAACCCTGGGTCCTGTTGCCTGTCTCCAACAAGTTGCAAACCTTTTTTTTACCAGAGCTGGGAGCTGCAAGATGGAAGGGCAGTTTAAGAGAGGCTTGATTCATGACCAGGGGAGTGAGCTGCTGTAGGGTGCCCAGGGGACGGGACAGAGGCTCTAACAGGGAGACAAGCAGAGAGAGAGAGAGAGAGAGGCTCTGCAGGAAAGTCCGCAGGGAGTTAGGCCCACGTCCTCAAAGTTATTTAGCTGCCACTGATTTCAAGGGGACTTAGGTGCCCACATACCTTTTGAGGGTCTGGGCCTTAGTCCTACCAGCATCACGTTGTGGAAGATGGTTCGCTACCAGCAATGCTAGACATGCATACAGTGTCCTTTATTGTTTTTAAGGTGTCTTTTCGGTGAAATGCTTTTGTTCTAAATACATGAGACGTTGCTTTAAGGAGGCTGTTTGGTCACTGATTAGCACTGTCTGTGCCCCGGAGGGAACAGAGGTGCAGGGTCTACTCTGGACATAAGTCAGACCTGCTGAGGTAAATCATGATTGATACACAGGCCACTGCAACCTAAGGCCTGGGTTAAAAGTGGGAGAATCTCAAGTCCAACCTGAGAGACAGGCAGTGGCCTGAGATCTAGAGGGTGTGCACTTGGCTATACCAGGAGGAGTTGGAAGGGCAGTTACACTGGTAATAGTAACATGGTTATTCCTACTTTACAGACAGGGAAATGGGTACAGAGCAGTTACAGGCCTGACCCTGCAACACTGCAGTTGATGGAACTTTTACCGTTTTACTCCAGTGGAAGCAGGATCGGCCGTTTAAGAGACAGATTTTCCAAAAGGCAAAGAACTCACAATCGGGGCATGTCGGGTGCTGAGCTCTCTAGGAAATCCGGCCTTTATTTCAGTGCCTGAGCAGGAGCCGAGCTCCTCTGAAAATCAAACCCCAGTTGTGGACGCCAAGCACTTGGAAATCTGGCCCAGATCTCTTTGGAAAATCTGAGCCTTAGCGACTTGGCCACGTCTACCCAATAGGTCAGTGGCAGATGAGGGAATAGAACCCAGAAGTCCTCACATCAAGTCCCCTGTCCTAACCTCTAGTTCTCCCTCCTTCCCTCTGTAACAATTGTAAAAAGCAGCAGCAGGCAAGAGAAAATGAGGGAAGAAAACGTATTTCAGAAGAGATTTGAAAAGAGAGGGGAAGGTGTGGGGTTATCTTGGAAATAAGTTAGTATTAAGGGGGCTGTCGGAAGCACAAATGAATACCCCAGATGTTTATGAAGTGTAAAGGGGACACAGTAGGAAAAATAGAGGCCTCTGTCTTCTAGTGTTTGAAAACTAAGAGAAACATGGATTAATAGATTCCGAGGCCAGAAGGGACTATTGTGATCCTCTAGTCTGACCTCCTGTCTCACATAGGCCAGAGAACTTCCCCGAAATAATTCCTAGAGCAGATCTCTTGGAAAATCAGTTTTTTAAATCAAGACTGGCTGTCAGTGCTGGAGAATCCACCAGAACCCTTGGTAAATTGGTCCAATGATTAATTACCCTCGCTGTTAAAAATGTGCACCTTAGTTTCAGTCTGAATTTGTCTAGTTTCAACTTGCATCCATTAGATTGTTATACCTTTCTCTGCTGGACTGAAGAGCCCATTATGAAATATTTGTTCCCCCTATAGGTACTTATAAGCTGTAATCAAGTCACCCCTTATCCATCTCTTTGTTAAACTCAAGGAGCTCAATCTATTTAGCTTATCACTATAAGGCTTGTTTTCTAATCCTTTTAATCATTCTCGTGACTCATCTCTGAACCTTCTCCAATTTATCAGTGGCCTTCTTGAATTGTGAACATCAGAACTGGACACTGGATTCCAGCAGCGGTCACAGCAGTGTCAAATACAGAGATAAAATAACCTCTCTACTTTTATTTGAGATTTACCCATTTATGCATCCCAGGATCACGTTAATGCTCTTGGCCACACAGTCGCACTGGGAGCTCATGTTCAGCTGATTATCCACCACAACCTCCAAATCTTTTTCGGAGTCATTGCTTCCCAAGATAGTCCCTGTAGTGGGGCAGCTGCCCTACTCCCTAGAGAAAAGGAGTAAAAGCAGCCAAACCAGGCTGATTGGGGAAGTAGCCACGGCTGGGGCTATGCCCCAATCAGGCCACAGCTGGCCCTATAAAAGGGCTGTGAACCAGGAGCTGAGTCAGTCTCAGTCTCTCTCTCTGGCGAGAGAAGGACCAGGCTGCCCGGGAGCTCAGGGGTACAGGGAATGGAGCAGGGCTGGGGATAGGCAAGAGGAGCTGGGGAGCTCCAGCCTGGTAAATCCCCAGACTGCTGGCCTTGCTAAAAGGGCCAAAATAGGTACTGAGGTTGCAGAGGCTGCAGCCTGGGGTTAGGCAGAGACAGCTGCTCCAACCTCCTTGCCAATGATGCGTGGCCATGACAGACTGCAGTTTGCACCAGTGAGAGGGGGCTAGATGACGATTGGCAGTAGCCACTGAGGTAAGGTGGGTAAGAGTTGGGGTTCCCCAGAAGGGGAGACCCAGAGTGGGGGTACTGCAGGGGCAGAACCCAAAGGTAAGGGGCCCTGGGGTCAAGGAGGTACATGGGGGGCCCTAAGGCAGGCGAGACACCGGCCTGCAGAGGGTGCTCCGGGCTGGACAAGAGCTAATTCCCAAGACGACCAGCAGGAGGCGCCACATGGGAGAGTCTCGACCTCGCTACAGCCCCCCCATCCTGCAAGTTTGGTCTACATTCTTTGTCCTAGATAGATACATTTCCATTTAGCTGTATTAAAACACACATTGTTTTCTTGTGCCCAGTTTACCAAGTGATCCCAATTGCTCTGTCCTCTTCATTATTTACTACTCCCCCACTTTTTGTCATCTGCACACTTTATCAGTGATTTTTTTTGTGTTTCCTTCCAGGTCATTGATAAAAATGTTAAATAGAATTGTGCCAAGAACTGATGCCTGAGGGACCCCACTGGAAACATACCTGCTCGATGATAATTCCCCATTTACAATTACATTTTGAGACCTAAAAGCTAGCCAGTTTTTAATCCATGTAATGTGTGCGGTGTTCATTTTTATATCATTCTAGTTTTTAAATCAAAATGTCATGTGGTACCAAGTCAAACACCTTCCAGAAGTCTATTACATCAACGCTATTACCTTTATCAACCAAACTTGTAATCTCATCAAAAAAATCAAGTTAGTTTGACAGGCTCTATTTTCCATAAACCCATGTTGATTTTCACTAGTTACATTACTCTTAATTCTTTATTCATCAAGTACAGTATCAGCTGCTCTATTATTTTGCCTGGGATTGATGTCAGGCCTATAATTACTCAGGTCATCCAGTGCTGAGATCCCCCCGGGGTGCAGCCTGGGACTGTGGGGCTGCTGCTACCCCCTGAACTCTCTCCAGCCTGGGCTGTCTCACAATGTCTTGCTAGTGACCAGCAGCAAACCCCTGCAGGCGCTGTGATCACTCAGCACAACAGCATGTGGAGCCCTACACACAGCTAGATTGCATGAACGCTCCCAGAGCCACTCATGAATCACACAGAGAGAGGCACCAGAGCCAAATCCCCCCCAGCTCCCAGCACTGTACCTCAGGAATATACCGTCTTGCACTGCTCAAGACAAGCAACGCAGTTCTATTAATCGGTTCACCACTTCATCAATAGAAAGTGGACACATACCAGCCTTTGTCAAACCTGAGCAGATTTGCCACACACTTCATACAAACTCACTGGTAAAGATAAACAGCAAAACAAATGTATTGACTACAAAGGGTAGATTTTAAGTGATAGGCAAAAAGTCAGAGTTAGTTACCAAAAGAAATAAAATATAACCACGCAGTTTAAACTCTCAGCCCTATTCGACTGGGCAACAACCAGATTGAGCAGTTTTTCTCACCCCATTGGGGTCTGGGAGGGACATGGGGGCCCTAAGGCATGCGAGACACCGACCTGCAGAGGGTGCTCCGGGCTGGACAAGAGCTAACTCCCAAGATGAATTAGCAGTCCTTTGGCGCAGATTTCAAGGGTGAAATCTGTATACTATCTCCTCTGTTGGAATCTTGTCTTCTTCTCAGTGTCTTAGTTGCTTGCAGCGTAGGTTGGTGCAGGAGAAGGGGCCAAGCATATGACAACTCTGTTTTATACCCTCAGTCCACGTGCTTGGAAAACACAGGTCCAGGCATGTCTGGGGCATTGCTGAGTCTCCCAGCAAGGTTGAGCAATTCCCTTGGTGTGGCCTCATGCAGGTGAGTCATTGCATTGTAGCTCCCTTGCTGGACAATGACTGTTGATGGGTTGATTGATACCCGCCTGGGTGTTGGTTATTTTCCATGCTGTTGCCTCTGGGGAGCTAATATCTGGCTGATTCCCCAACTTACAGCATGTTTTAGTGACCACCATACAACACAATTCTTATAACTTCATATGCTTTAATGATATACACATATGGATAGAGAAATGACTTTCAGCAGAGTATAACCTTTCCCCCAATACCGTACAAGGCCTGCTTTATATGTAAGATCATGATTATAGAAAAATGAGGAATATGGTGTTCCAGGATGCTCCCCCAAGCTATAGAATCATAGAATATCAGAGTTGGAAGGGACCTCAAGAGGTCATCTAGTCCAACCCCCTGCTCAAAGCAGGACCAATTCCCAGCTAAATCATCCCAGCCAGGGCTTTGTCAAGCCGGGATTTACCCTTTTTACCCATTTACCCTTTTTAAAGCCGACACAATATTAGCATTCTTCTAGAACTTCCCCAGTGCTCCAAGACTTATTGAAAATCAACATTAATGGTCCAGAAATATCCTCAATCCACTCTTCTAAAACTCTTGGATGCAAGTTATCTGGACCTGCTGATTTTAAAATGTCTAACTTTAGGAGTTTCTGTTTCACATCCTGCTGAGAATACTAATGAAATGAAAATACTATCTCATCTGTTTTGATTCTGAAATACAGACCAGAAATATTTATTGAACACTTCTGCCTTTTCTGAATTATTATTGATAATTCTACCATTTCCATCTAGTAATGGACCAATACCATTGTCAGGATTAATTATGTTCTTAATATATTTTAAAAAGTCCTTACTGTCTCTAACTCTGTTGTTCCATAGCTTTCTCCTTGTCTCTTTGCTTTCCTTATCAGTTTTCTACAATTCCTGTCTTCTGATTTATATTCATTACTATCAACTTCTCTTTTCTTCCATTTGTTATATAGTGCTATTCACTTTCCCGCTAAACCAAGTCAGTTTTTTTTAACCACTACGGTCTTCTTTTTTATTGTATTTTGGGGGCCCCTAAGGTAGGGGGTAGTCCAATTATTTTTTTTGTCCAGGTCCAAATTTCTTGGTCAAGGTATAGTCAAGAATCAGACTCCCGAGAAACATTTTTCACACCGCAATAACAAGTGACTAAAAAATGTTGCAGTCTATTCAAAAGTGTCTGACCATCCAGATTTGGCCTGTGGTTGACCTATTGACTACCCTATAGTAACATGTTCTTAAATGATTCCCAATTATTCACATTTTTCTAATTAAATTCTTGCTCTCAGTAGATTTGGTTCATAATTGTTTTCAGCTTCGTGAAACTGTCCCTATTAAAACATCAAATAATTATTACTGGCCTGGGCTTTATTCTGCTTGCACATTATAAATGTGAACTTCATGATCACGTGTACCTGAGCTACTATTAATTTTTAGCTCAGTGATCGGTTCCTTTTGATCTGTGAAGGCAAAGTCTAATATAGAATTCCTTGTGTTGGCTGCAACACTTTTGGAATTAGGATCATGTTTAGAAATTCTGAGGCTGTTTTAGTACTGGCAGCATGAGACCTCCAGCATATGTCACTCAAATTGAAGTCCCCCCTAATCAGACAGCTTTTTTCCCCTACACGTGTTAGATAGGTCATCTTGTTCCCTAGCATGATTTGGTCTGTAACAAACACCAGCTGAGATCCCCCGCTTGTTCTTTATTTGTTAGGACACTGATTCATAAGCCTTCAAGATCACTGTCTTCTGAGTGATCAGTGGCTCAGAAACAGGTAATGCCTTTTTGGATGTAGGGTGCCACTCCCCCTTTCCCCACTCTATCCTTCTTAAATAGGTTATAACCATTGATTTTTAACACTTCAATAGTGTGAATCATCACACCAGGTTTCAGTAATACCAACTAGATCAAAGTTAGGCTCATAACTGAGCAAGTCCATTTCCTCTTGTTTGGCACCCAGGCTTGTAGCAGTGGTGTAGAGGCCATTCAAGAATATTTTCTCTGCGAACCCTTTGGTTCCTTGATTAATTTTGTCATAAACTTGTCCCTCTGGATGCGGCTGGACAGACTCCTGTTGCATGCGTCTTTCACAGAGAATTGTCTTTGGAGGATGGTCTGCAGTTTGGGGAGTGGCAGAAGAGACTGGTACCTGCAAGATCCTATTGGGCCTACATAACAATGAGATGAGAACCAAAGGTGACCAGGTGCCTGGCAAGCCGCAGGGCACCCTCATAAGATAAGTCCCTGTCTTAAATACCTACAAGGTCTGAGGGTTGTGGGGTGGAGGAGGAGAGAGAATTCTATATAACCAATGCCATAATGAAGGAGCTCTACCTGGTAATAAGACCAGTAGCATATAAATGGTTCTTGGACCCAGATCTGAGTTGTGCAGAATATATGCAGAAATACATGTTTCTGTTGAAGTTAATGGCAAAACTCCTATGGACTTTGAAGGGAGTACTCGGGTCTTTAGAAGAAGAAATAGCAAAGATCAATGTCTCTCTAATCCGAAGAGACTGTCTCCCCTGCTCCCTTGCCCCAGCAGTTCAATTGATTTTACTGTAGCCTCCCTTGAAGCTTTCATACGGTTCCATAAACACGGTTCAGAAGGAGGAAGCGTAAGCAATCCCACTGTGATTGTAACCAGATGACCCCTGTGCTCTTGGAAATCAGACACATACAGTATCCGGCATGTTCCACTTTTAGCCTCAATTTGCATTGATTCTCAGCTGGCTTCCCTTCTCCCCCGCCCCTTGCACAGCAAAGGCGGAACTGACAGCTGTCAGGTAATTAAGGCTCCATGTCCTTCTCTTAGAGAACAAAAGACCGTGGGTGTGCTGAAGCGTGTGTTAGGAAGCTCATGGTTCTCTAGAGCCCTCTGGATCCATGCGCCCAGTCCACTCACACTGCAAGGAGGTATTAAAATCCCTTTAACCCGAGCACCCTTTGCAAGAGAGAATGCTACACATGCACAAAGCCCCACTTCCTGGTGCACTACAGCTCCTGGTCTACGCTTGGTTCTTAGGCCGGGGAAGATGCCCAGCCCTGGGGATTGCTTTCCTTTTAAAGACAGCAGCAACCGCCCTCCAGCAGCTCCTTTCTCTCGGGCTCCCACCCTTTGTTGCTTCACTCCCTGCTCTGGAGGGATGGCGGGCAAGGCTCAGGCCTGTTCTCCTGCCAGTTGCAATAAGGCGGGGGGGAAGGAAGGACTTTTATTTTGACTGCAGCCTTCCCTGCTCGTTCTGCCCTGCTGCCATGGGGTGGCAGCAGCCTGCCTCTCATCTCTGCTTCTCCTCCTGCATGGGGCCTCCGTGGCCTAGTTAGGCTGGGGCGCTCGGGCCTGTGGCCTTCTGCTTTTGTGCGTCTTGTGTTCTGCAAAGGATCCGTGGGTTGCTTTTTCCTCTCCCCTTCCAGCCCGTTCGCTGGGGCGTCTTCAGGTTTCCAGCAAGGCGGTGGAGGGGAAAGCAGAAGCCCAGGGCCGATGCACTGCTGTGTAGCATATGACGGGCCTACTCACACGTCCGTGCAATGCAAGAACCCCGAGCCCACCAAGTGGGAGTTGCAAAGCCTTTTGAGTTGGCCTTTTATGTCTCTTTGAAATGGCTGATCCTGGGAGGGGGGAAGACATGAGCGTTCTCAAGGAGGGACAGCAATGACTAAGCTCCCGGTCAGAACCCCAAACCTGTCATCAGAGGCTGGATGTGACCCATGTGATCCGCTCACGGCCAGAGAGATGGTGCTCAGAGCTGCTGATTTGGGGCAGGGGGTAAGCGACCACACCTGGGGAAAGGGCCCTGGGCTGTTTTCCCCATACCTGCCTTTTTGGTATGGCCAGTGCATTCTAAAAGCAATGTAACAGACCTGCAGAAATATCATGGTGAGCCAGGGCCAGATGTCCGGCCTAGCAGGCCTGGCTGAGTGGTATTCAGACAAAGAGAAACTCCTCCAGAGGCTGGGAAATAGCCCCGCATTGGGCTTCAAGCTAGACCCTGTATGGAGACCTACCTTGAGAAGACGATGCCTGGAGTGTGGCCCCCCTGCCAGTCTTGGATTAGGGAGGGGATTGGGGGGAGGGGAAGGGGATTGTGTTTCCCAAACCCATAGGATCCTCCCACCCACATGGCATGGAGAGAACATGCGGATCTGCCTCTAGCTATAACGAGTAGAAAGCAGACTGGTCTAGTGATAAGAGCAGGGAGCCTTGGAGTTAGGACTCCTGGCTCTATCCTTGTCTCTACCTCTGATTCATTGTGTGACCTTGGGCAAATCACTTAACCTGCCTGTGCCGCAGTTGCCCCATCTAAAACATAGGATACACTATCTCCTTGTCCAGAGAGCTGTGCATCTTTACCCATTCATGGTGGTGAAGGAGCTCAGCACATTTTATCAAAGGATCCCAGAGAAGCACGGGATATGGTTCCATTAAACACTCCCATCTGATTTTTTGTTTTCAGCTGTTCCCTTTAGGTGGCCACATTTGAAACACATGAAACAAGCAGCCTGACGGTTTTCCTTCCTGGCTGAGCCATTTCTACTTTGGACTCAGTGGAAGCCGACCCAGCTGTAGAATATTTAGTGGTGAGCGGTTAGTATTCCCTAGCAGTTCTGCTTTTCTGAGCTCCCCAGGGAAATGACAAGGTGAGAATGAGACTATATCCCTTTTCTCCCCTTTACCTGGCTATGTTTGAGCTGCTCCTGGAAGGCACTGGGGTTGCTCTGGGGCTTTTAGAAAGACTGTGTTAGGGGATTGACCACCACACACCACCATCAGAGGGGGGGAAACTGCAGCAGCGTTCAGGCAGGTGCAGAGCTCGGCGTCATCTTCATTTCCAGCCTGCTCCTTTCTTTACCTCCTGTTTCCGGAAGCACAGATGCCCTTCTCTCGGAGGAGCTACGTGATGGTGTCTATCCCTGCCTGTGGGCACTGTCTGCATCTCCCAGACCCACAGACTAAAGAGCCTCTTGCTACCAGAAAAGGCAGCAACCCCATCACAACACACCCCGTGCTTTGGCAATTCAGGAATCTCTGCTTCCTGTAATGCCAAGTTCACAATGAAAAGGTGGAAGAAGCAACTGAGTAAACCAGGGGTTCTCAAACTGGGGGTCGGGACCCCTTAGGGGGTCATGAGGTCATTACATGGGGGGTCGCGAGCGGTCAGCCTCCAACCCAAATCCTACTTTGCCTCCAGCATTTACACTGGTGTTAAATAAGTAAAAACGTGTTTTTAATGTATAAGGGGGGTCGCACACAGAGGCTTGCTGTGTGAAAGGGGTCACCAGTACAAAAGGTTGAGAATCACTGGAGTAAACTGCTGCAGTTTTGGGACAGGAATTGCACCAAACTGCCCCTGAAAACGCAGTTATTCATTTCAGGACAAAACGTTTACAGATTTCAGGTGGCTCCAGTTTTGGGTGCTCTACTTAAGACACCTTAGGCCATGTTTACACTAGGAGCACTTCACTGGCATCGTTATATCCACAAAGTGCTCCGGGTGTTTAGCTTGTACAGGTGAAGCTGTGCTTTGTAGGAGTTCAGTAAAACCACCCCTAGGAGTGAAACAGGCTCTACGGGTAAAAGCGCAGCTCTGCCAGGACAACTGCACCTACACTAGGGACTTCTGCCAGCAAAGCTGTGTCAGGGATCACACCTCTTCTCACCCTTGACTGACTATAGCTACGCCTGCAGAAGTCTGTAGGGTAGTGCTGGCCTAGGGCCCAATTTTCAGAGATGCGAATTAGGGAATTAAGGAGTCCTCTGCACCACAGAAAATGAAGCAAAGGACATCTCACTGTAGAAACCCCAAAACTGCAGCACCCCAAATTGGGGAAAACTGAAAATCTGCCTGTATCTCTCAACACTTGAGTTCTCCCTGGGATTTCACTCAAAACAACCAATCGGCCAGAGGACTCAGGTTTGAACAATTCTTTCTTGAATCAAGAGCTTTGGAACTCTGTGCACACCGCACAGACAAGACGAGCACATTGTTGGCCGTTGCATTAAATTCCAACAGGTGCATAAACTTTCTGGTCTTCTTAAGTTTCATCAGACAAATTCACAAACAAATGTATCCCTTATTTTGTTACTGAGACATGTCTAAATTCTATAGAAATTTTTTTACATTATCATGGTGGAAAATGTGGACCCCGTTACGCTCTTAGCAACCCTGGTGTGAATCTAGAGTGGGCCTTTTTAACACAATCGTAGACACAAGCACAGGAAGGAAGAGAATTTGTCCCTACAATGCCAAGTCCTGCTCTACACACAGTTGCACCAGTTTCACTAAATCTTTAATGAAACTGGTGCCGTTTCTGTGCAAGCCCTACCCAAGCAATGCTCTATAGCAGTGGTTTTCAACCTTTTTTCATTTGTGGATCCCTAAAAAAATTTCAAATGGAGGTGAAGACCCCTTTGGAAATCGTAGACATAGTCTGTGGACCCTAGGTTGAAAACCTCTCCTCTAGAGCTACTTGTTTTGGATAGGGCAACCCTGTTGTGTAAACACCCACTCCATTAAGAAGATGCCAGTTTCTCTTGTGCAGGGTACAAAGGGAACTGTCAAGATTTATGGGGAGTTTCTTAAGGGAAAGGGAGAAAGAAAAACACCCCCCCACACACACACACACACCCGCCTGCCTTTAATGCCCTCTCCTCTCCCAGTGAATTCTTGGTGAGGTCAGATGGCCAGATAAGTTCAAACTGAGGTGATTAGGAGAGGAGACAAGGAAAAGAAGTTGGGATTCACCTGAGTCTGTTGTTGGCTGACATGTTTGTTTCACATCATAACTCAGTGACAGAATGGCAGCTGTCACAGGGACCGGTACCTGCTCATTCCTCACCCCTGAAAGAGCATAGAGATGGCGTGAAGAGATGGAACAGGGGGACAAAGATGCCTAATAGAGAGGGGCCCATTCCGGATTCTAACACTCCTGAACTTTGGGGTAGGGAAGCGAGAGGAGGTTTCAAGTATGAGGCAGAGTCCAGAATGTTGCAAAGGGCCCTTATCTCTATCTTGGACCATAAGCCAGACTCTGCATCACCCCCGGAGTCACAATTTGCATGTTGTTGGTTGCACCCCTCTCTAATGAGCACCCTGTACTGGAGAGCAGCAGCTCCCGGAAAAGTGGAGGTGGTAGGTGTGGGTTGTTTTTTTTTAATTAATTTCGTTCTATATTGTACAAATCAAACCATTCACTCAGCACTGCCAGTTACAGTTCACAGACCCATGATAAGCTTCTAATCTGATGTATAACCTGGTAAGTGGGCAAAGCACAAGCTATGTGAATGTGTAAAGAGAATAAACACACAGGGCAGCGACTCTCTTTTTGTTCTGGGTTTGTACAGCACCTAAGGACAATGAGGTCCTGGTTGGTGACTAGGGCTCAGGTGCTACCATGAAACAAATATAGAATAATAGCAATACACAGAGAACCTCGCCATCTGCCAAAGACAAACAGATACATCAACACAATATTGCCGGTCCTTCGCGTTGGCTGCACAATGGAGCGAACCTCCCTGCCCCCAACGGGTTGCAGGCTCTAGGAAATCAATCAATTTATGGGGCAAGGGAGGGGAATATTGTTTCCTGAGGGAGCTGATGTATGTGTAAATTTAAATCAATACGCATTGACATTTCTCACTTCATAAAATTGGAGGCCCTCAGAAAAAGAGGCTTCTTTATACAACAGGGGAACTTATGGGGCTAAATCTGCTATCCCCGCTCATAGTTTGTCACGGGTGTTACTTTGTTGATTTCTATTGTTAGGAAGATCAGAATCAGGCCCAACGAGCTAATTCAACTGTTAAATTTATAGTATTTATTCCTCTATTTACAGAGCCTAAAGTGTCCTTGTCCAATACTTGTAAAAGAGTTAATTGTTTCACATTAATGGATTTACAATTCTGTGGATTAGGGGATTCCTTTCAGGTATTCCCAGCAGGAGGGCTGCTAACTGTGGGACTTTCACACCACCATTGTGGAGAATGTGACAGATGCAGGTGAAAATCTTCTTCAACACCCCTCTGGTCCTGAAATGATGTGTGGGTTTTTTCAAGCAATTCTGTCTCTTTCTTCAGGAAAGGCTATTAATACATTTCACCCACTCTTAAAAAGAAAAAATAATGTGGGGGAGGGAGAGGGCTGGAGGGGATTTTGCAAAGGTTCAATCTTCTCAGTCTTTGACAAAAGGATAGGGGAACCGTCCTGAAGGATAGAAAAGAATTTTCTGGTTTAAATAGGTGGTAACTTTTGCTTGGCCCTTAGCACAGGGGTGGGCAAACTTTTTGGCCTGAGGGCCACATCGGAGTTCTGAAACAGTATGGAGGGCTGGGTAGGAAAGGCTGTGCCTTCCCAAACTGCCTGGCCCCTACCCCCTATCCGCCCCCCTCAGAACTCCTGACCCATTGAACCCCCCTGCTCCTTGTCCCCTGACTGCCCCAACCCCTATTCACACCCCCGCCCCTTGACAGGCCCCCTGGGACTCCCACACCTATCTAACCGCCCCCTGCTTCCTGTCCCCTGGAATCCCCTTACTATGCCACTCAGAGCACCAGGACTGGCAGCTGCACCGCCTGGCCAGAGCCAGCCATGCTGCCACGCAGTCTAGAGCACGGGGGCAGGCTGGCGGCTCGGCGCGGCGAGCTGAGGCTGTGGGGGAGGGGGGACAGCCGGGGAGGGGCTGGGGGCTAACCTCCCCGGCTGGGAGCTCAAGGGCCGGGCAGGAGGGTACTGTGGGCCGCAGTTTGCCAACCTCTGCCTTAGCACCTCACTGCTGGACACCATCAGCTAAAACCGCGGCTAATACTACGTAATTCTAAAATATTTTTGAATTTTAGAGACTTATTAATCAGAGACATTAACACATCTGTATTTGGTTAAAAATTAATGGATTTCCCCACTCTTACCCCCCCCCCAACACACCACCAGCCTTTTCTTTTACAGAGAATGTTGGTAATTTTCCATCCTAAAACAGTTTATTATATGCAGCAGGCATGAGATTGGATTAATTTTTCATGTACAATAATCAAAACCCAGCTTCCTACAGAAAAGAATTCTGAGTGTCTAGTGTCCTAGGAAACCCCTGCTGTGAAATCATAAAAATCAACATTTATGATTTGAAAAAATAATGATCCTTAGGTATCAAGGTTCTCCAGTTACTGTTTTGTTTCTTTTAGCTGCTTTATTCCATACGTCTTTCCCTTACTGACTTCAATGGAAACTGCTGCGTGCTCCTCACTTTTGAAAATCTGTCCACTTATTTGAGCACCTAAATACAGATTTAGGAGCCCAAACTGAAAATCTTGGCCCAGGACATATTGTGGTGCTCACAGGGAAAGCAACAGCACCAAGTACTCAGAAATTGCTTTATGATTAAATAACAAGCCACCTTTGTCTGAAAAGCAAAGCTAATGCCATTTACCTGGAGAATGTCAGAAAGGATCACACGAAACATGATCGCCTAATGCACTTGACTGTAGTTGTTGCATATTCCTCATAAATGCCCTCAGCAACCAACACAATATACCTTCCTGGGCTCTTTCGATTATTCTCAGCATGGCCCATTAACAATCCCTTGACCGTTCATAAGAGTAGAGGATTTGGCCAAAATGCTCCATTGTTGTGCAGCATGCTGGGTGGTTTCTTCCTTGCACCCAAGAAGTGGCTGATTTTCCGGGTGCCGTGCTATGTAGTTTACTAAATTCTGTAACACCCTTCAGTATAAAGGGTACAATGTAATCCCATAGATAGATAGATATAGATATAGAAAGAGCTAGAGAGAGAGAGAGAAGGCATTTGCAGTGCTGTGGCAGATACAATAAGAGTATATTTGAAGGGGAAGGAGGAGGGAAATCCGGGTAAGATTTTAAATGTCTCATTGAAACACATGCAGCAAATTCCTTCCCCTGCGGAATTATTCTTTTTTTTTTTGTTAAAACGGCCCTAAATGCTCTTTTCTGGTGCCGAGTTTCTTCGGCACTATGCCGAGTAGCAGGAGTCTCTCGAGAAAACCAGTAAGGGCAATCGTTTCAAAGACAGCCTGTCCATTCAGTGGTATGGGGGCCGAGCTGTGGCTGTGCCCGCCTGCCAGGGGCCGGGCGGATCTTGGGGCGGGAGGTGAATGCCGGGCCGCCCCGAGGTGCAAACTAGGATGCCAACGGGGCGAGCTTGGGCAGCTGTTTGCAGGGCGGAGGCGTTGGCGGCGGGCTCAATACAACCGCAGTAAAACGTACAGGTGTCACACAAGGAATGAATTAATCAATCCTCAGATGACACACGCCCAGATGAAAGGGCTGGATTCCGCCCCCACCGCTCTCCCTGGGCGCTGCGCGGATCTGCCTCTGGGTCCCAGCGCCCGACCGCGGCCGCGGCTGCCTCTGCCGCCCATGTGTTCGGAGCTGTACGGAATCAGCACTCGTGGGAGCCGCCATGACGCTACGCGGGGGGAGTGGGGGGAGACATGGGTGCCGCCATGATATTAGGCGCATGCGTGGTCGCTCACGGAGACTCTCCATTGAGAAGAATCCGGGGAGGGGGAGGAGCCGAGGCGTGAGGCGCCACCGAAGGGGCGGGGCTAGGCTCCGGGGCGCCGCTCCCTCCCTCCGGCCATGGCCACTGTGGATACCGAGGTGAGTGAGAGCGGCAGCGTCCATCTACCCCGGGCGGGGGAGAAGGCGGGGGGGGGGAGGGTTGAGTGGTATCACCCAGGGCCAAACAGGCTCTGTGGGAGGGGAGGAGGGGCCCTGCCCCCCGCCCGCCCCATGGTTCAGTCCAACTCCGCGCTGAGGGGAAGAATGTGGGAGCCGCTGCCATTGTGTGTGTGGGGCCCGGGACTCTGTATAACTCACACCCCTCCCCGGCTAGCGAGTGGTATGGGCCATCCAGGTGCCGGGGCCCCCGATGGGCAGCAGCCATGCAGGTTCCGGGGCCCACGTGGCTCTGAGCCCGGCAGCGGTGGAACTGAGCCGTGCAGCGTCCGGGGCCCGCGGAGGGGGGGGGGTGTGAGCGCCGCGGGGGCAGTATGGATCATGCAGGGTCCCGGGCCCGAGGCTCCTCTGAGCCGTTCAGGAGGCAGGGCCTCGTGCGGGGCGTTATGAGCCATTCAGTGTCCTGGGCCCACGGGGCGGGGATGAGCCGGGCAGGGGGCGGGGCAGTCACGTGGTGGGGGCGGGGCTTGCGAGGGGTCGGTCCCCCTCAGAGCCAGCCTGGGGGTCCAGGGGGTGCTTGAGGGGGGCGGGGGCCCCAAGAGCATCATTGGCCCCGAGGGGGTTGGGGGCCGCATGGGGCCATTGCTGGCCCCGGGGGGATCGCTGGTTGCAGGTGTCACTGGCCCCAGGAGACCCATTTGCCAAGTAGCTGCCGACCCTCAAGCACTGGTTGAAAGTTTTCCACTTGAAGGGCCATTAGGGACAAGCCATGCGCGGCTCCCGGTGGGGTGTGCATGTGCGTGGGTCTCAACATAGAAGTTTGGGGAGCCTCAGCCTTTTAGGGTGACCGTGTGTCCCTGACCCCTGTGTGTAGCCCTGTTCCATCCTGGCCAGGTTTGTAAGGAGCAGCTCTTCGTCCTGGTTTTCGTAAAACCTGCTGGCTCCGCGTCTGAAGGGTGCTGAACCGGTGACTTTGACAGCGGGCTGCTTAATCACATGTGTGCCTCAAGCACCATCCCCCACACCCATCCCATCCCGACACTGGGGTGCAGGTTCTGAGAGCCCTGTCCTGGCAAGAGGAACGAGTCCTAGGGATCATTGACCCAGAGCTCACTAGGGAGCTGCATAGTGTGGGCCCCAATGGTTAGCTATGAAAGGAAGATTGTCTGTTTCTTACCCACTGCTGGGATTTTAAGCACCCACTAGAGGGGGAAATGAATCCCCCCCCCTCCAGTGGGGACAGCTGATACCCACTTATACTTTACACATGCACACATTCAGGGCTTCTCTCAAGACCAGCTCCCTCTCCCCCCAAAATAACCGTGTGACTAATGTATCAGTATCACCACAGTCCCAAGTAACTCCAAGGGTACTGTGTCAATACTCTTTTGCTCTGCCCTTCCCCGCACGTTGAAATCAATATAAAATTTCCCTCTTCCTCCAACTTAACCAATGAGTACAACATAACCCCCCCTCCCCCCGCATATGCACAACCAATTAATCAAGGGGGTGGTGTTTCATTGCCATCCACTCACCTCAGTTATAGGATGTGTGGAGATTTTGGAGGGATACATTTAAAATCAATACAACCTCTTCTCAGTCAAACAAGTGAAGTTGGAGGTGGTGAAAAGGAAATACATTTTTATTAAACAGGCCCATTCCAAATTACATTGAGGAAAATGAGCATTCAGAAAGAGCTAGTTGGCATCTTGAGCAGGAGTGGGGATGATGGGACTGTAGGGAATGGGGTAGGCAAATTTTCCATTGGAGAAAACAACTTTTGGGGCCTAGGAACTTTTAGTGTTCCATGAAAACAAAGGAGATTCCAGGCTCTCTTTGGTTACCGAGCGTGTATCCGTTGGCATCCTTTCACTTTCCCTTTGCCTGCTTGGCAGTAGTTTAGATGAGGGGGGCTCCCAGTTACTACAGAGAATTCTTTCCCCTGTGTCTGGCTGCTGGGTCTCGCCCACATGCTCAGGGCCTAATGGATCGCCATATTTGGGGTCGGGAAGGAATTTCCCCCTGGGTCAGATTGGCGGAGATCCTGTTTTTTTATTTTTTCCTTCCTCTGCATCATGGGGCATGGGTCATTTGTTGCTTTAAACTAGTGTAAATGGTGGATGCTCCTGTAACTTGAAAGTCTTTACATCATGATTTGAGGCCTTCAGTAACTCAGCCAGAGGGTCTGGGTGTATTACAGAAGTGGGGGGGTGAGGTTCTGTGACCTGCGATGTGCAGGAGGTGAGACTAGATGTTCATGATGGTCCCTTCTGGCCTTAAAGTGTGAGTTGGTGCAGCAGCCTCTACAGTCAAGGTTATGTTGATCAGAAAAAGGTGATATTGAAGGACCGGAGAGCCCCCTGGGTCATAAATGGAGCTGGAGGTTGTGACACACTTTCTGTGGGAGGTTTGTCAGAAATCTGTCAGTGAACTCAGACCATAAAGTTTCCATCCATGAAGATTTTATTTTGACTCAACACTCACGTTCAGTCGTTTGAAATGCACCGAGTCTGAAATGCTAGGGAATGTATCAAATTCAAATCCAAAATCCCTGAAGGAGGTGGTGTTTGCCAGCTACCCTCACCACATGATGGCAATTAGTCATCAGATTCATAGCTCTAAATATCCCCAAAGATTACGTAGATTCATAGCTCTAAATGTCCCAATAAAGAAATACAGGCATCACACTGAGCGAAGATGCCTTTTGCTTGCTTTGCTACCGAACGCAAGACTAAGACTTTCCCCCAAGCTTTCTTTTTGAACATAGTTTCAGAATATACAAGTTGCACTGAAGTGAAGAGTAAACACTAGCTTGCAGCAGTGAACAAGATTTTTCATGTGCATAAGAGAACAGACAAGATGATATATAAATATACAATAGCATTATTAACTGGTTACAAATAGCGGCTGCAGATTGATAATTGGATACATCATAATCATATCCACTAAGCACTTAATGATCAGTATCCGCCAACAGCCGGGCTGTACCTGACATTCAGGTGTGCAGTAGTATATGCTGTCACCTTTCACCGCTTTCTGGTTTAATCCTGTATCCAAAATACTGCAGTGTGGCAGAGGAAATTTCAGCCCCATGTGCGATGAAGTTTGTGGGAGAGTTATGCAGATGGTAACATTAGCAGTTCTTTGTAAAATAGTTCGAAGGTGGAACGCTCAATCTAAATGCTTGTCGGGTGAGATCTTGAATTTCTTACTCAGGGGAAGCCTTCATTAACTTCAGTAGGCATTTTGCTCAAGTAAGGACCACATACATCATATTCAGTCACAATTGCAGTCTAGAGGCCTGATCCTGCTGCCCTTATTCATGTGAGTAATAACAGTAGGGCTTTTAAAGGGGATCAGGTATTAATCTTGCTGTGTGATTTAAGAGTTAGTATCCAGGCAATTCCATCATTTTAATACACCAAATTCTGCCTTCAGCTACAGTGGCTGATTGATGTGGTGCTGCATGGTTGTAACTGAGGGCTCTTTCCCCATGAACTCTTTATATATAGTTTAGTCTTGCAAATAAAAATGTACACATACTGTGGGGGAAATCTCCAAGGATCTTGCCTGAGGGGCTATTCCGTATACAATTCTCTGGAGGATTATTGAGCATTATTGCTCTGAGGGCACTGGCTTAATATCTACAGCAGTGGGACATGGAGGGCGGAGGGGAAATGGTGAGTTATTTAGATCACTCTCATAGTTTAATCTCCCCCTCTGTCCCTCCCAGCTCCAAGAAGTTTAGGGACCAGATTCTCCCCTGGTTTATACCATATGTAACCCCACTGACATCAGTGGGGATGGAGTGCATGTAAATGAGGGCAGAATATTGGAAACTGATGCAGATTTTTAGACTAGAGGCTAGCAGTTGGGTTTGTAAGGAGGAGTAGTCCTTACATCCCACAACTGGAATGGGAAAGCAGGGAGTGACAGATCCTTCTCTGTCATCCCATGATCAATTTGTATTGCCAGATAATAACACGTAGCTCTTTATATAACGCTTATCCTTAGTGGATCTCACAGCACTTTACGCGAGAGGTAAGCACCTTAGCGAAGAAATTGAGTGGGATTGGGGAATTGGTTGTGGCCAAGAGTCGTGGTTTGTTCTTTCCCGTGTGAGCTTTGTGCTCAGAAAACAGGATATGTCTGATATACCCTAAGTAAAGAATAAGCCTTTATAATCTAGAACAAACATGTGGGCAGTGTCCACACCAGACTTTACAAACGTGTTAAGTACCTCAAGTTAAATGGCAGTCCGTTAACTCTAGGGAAAATGCCTAGAGTAATAAAGTCCGTGCTGAGGCTGGGGGCAGAAATATGTATTTAGCACCAACCTAAGCACTGAAAGGCAGGTTTGTTCTCCAGTGATTACTACCTTGTGGCAAGCCCTATAGGGTGGGATTCATAGATTCTGAGGCTGGATGGGACCATTGTGATCATCTAGTGTGACCTCCTGTATAACACAGGCCAGAGAATGTCTCCAAAATAATTCCTAGAGCGATCTTCTAGAAAAACAGCCAGTCTTGATTTAAAAATGGTCGGTGATGGAGAATCCACCACAACCCTTGGGAGATTGTTCCAATGGTTAATTACCCTCACTGTTAAAAATGTACACCTTACTTCCAGTCTGAATTTGTCTAGCTTCATCTCCCAGCCAGTGGACTGTATTACCCCTTTCTCTGCTAGACTGAAGAGCCCATTATGAAATATTTGTTCCCCATGTAGGTACTTATCGACTGTAATCAAGTCACCCCTTAATCTTCTGTTTGTTAAGCTAAATAGATTGAGCTCCTTGAGTCTATCACTTCAAGGCAGGTTTTCCAATCCTTTAATCATTCTTGTGGCTCTTCTCTGAGCCCTTTTTAATTTATCGACATCCTTCTTGAATTGTGGGCACTAGACCTGGATGCAGAATTCTAGCAGGGGTCGCACCAGGGCCATATACAAAGGTAAAATAACCTCTCCACACCTACTCAAGATTTCCCTGTTTACACATTCCAGGATCACATTAGCTTTTTGGCCACAGCGTCACCCTGGGAGCTCATATTCAGCTTTTTATCCACCACAACCCCCAAATCTTTTTCAGAGTCACTGCTCCCTAGGATAGAATCCCCCATCCTGTAAGTATGGCCTGCGTTCTTTGTTCCTAGATGGATACATTTACATTTAGCCATATGTAAACGCATATTGTTTTCTTGCACCTAGTTTACCAAGCACTCTGAATCAGTGACTTGTCCTCTTCATTATTTACCACTTTCCCAATTTTTGTGTCATCTGCAAAGTTTATCCGTGATGATTTTATGTTTTCTTCCAGATCATTGATAAAAATGATAAATAGTGTAGGGCCAAGAACTGATCCCTGCAGGAACCCATTGGAAACACACCCACTCAATAATGACTCCCTGTTGACAGCTACATTTTGAGACCTATCTGTAGAACCATATCTGTGCCTCTGTAGTGTAGATATCCTTCCGTTTTTACACCTAGAGTAGTTCATCTGCATGGTAGCTAATGGTTGAGAGCCTAGTTAATTAACTGTCCTGCAAGTATGATACAGATAGGACTCACACAGGGGATACCTGCCTTCTTTACTTCTCCTGTGGATGATTTTTGTTCATTGCAGGTTTTTACATAAGGTTAGTTTGATTCTTTAGGTCTTAGACCTTAGGTCAGGGGTGGGCAAACTTTTTGGCCCGAGGGCCACATCTGTGAATAGAAAATTGTATGATGGGCCATGAATGCTCACAGAATTGGGGTTGGGGTGTGGGAGGGGGTGAGGGCTCTGGTTGGGGGTGTGGGCTCTGGGGTAGGGCCAGAAATGAGGAGTTCAGGGTGTGGGAGGGGGCTCTGGGCTGGGGTAGGGGGTTGGGGAGCAGGAAGGGGTGCAGGCTCCGACTGGGGATGTGGGCTCTGGGGTGGGGCTGGAGATGAGAGGTTTGGGGTTCAGGAGGGTGCTCTGGGCTGGGATTGAAGGATTTGGAGGGTGGGAGGAGGATCAGGGCTGGGGCAGGGGGTTGGAGCGTGGGGGGAGGGTCAGGTGTGCAAGCTCTGGGCGGTGCTTACCTCAAGCGGCTTCCGGAAGCAGCGACATGTCCCTTCTCCGGCTCCTATGTAGAGGCGCGGTCAGGTGGCTCTGTACGCAGGGCCGGCTCCAGCATTTCTGCCGCCCCAAGCAAAAAAAAAAAAAAAAAGCCGCAATCGCAATTGCGATCGGCGGCGGCAGTTGGGGAAAAAAAAAAAAAGCCGCGATCGGCGGCGGCAGTTCAGCGGCAGGTCGTTCGCTCCTAGAGGGAGTGAGGGACCTGCCGCCCCCGAATTGCCACAGGTGCCGCCTCTCTCCCTTGGCCGCCCCAAGCACTGGCTTGTTAAGCTGGTGCCTGGAGCCGGCCCTGTCTGTACGCTGCCCTGTCCGCAGGCACCGCCCCTGCAGCTCCCATTGGAGCGCTGGAGGGGGCTTTTGGAGTGCATAGGAGCGAGAGTGGGGCCTTGCTGTGCCTTCCGAGAGCCGCGTGGTGCGGCCCCCGACCCTGCGCCCTAGCTGGAGCACTGGAGCAGGGCAAGCCCCAGACCCCACTCTCCAGCGGGAGCTCACGGGCCGTCTTAAAATGGCTTGCGGGCCGAATCCGGCCTGCGGGCGGTAGTTTGCCCACCCCCGCCTTAGAGTCAACAACATGCTGAAGATTAAAGCTTGGGGGCCTGACTTGCTTCTTGCTCCCTCCAATTTTACCCCAGTGCACCGGCAGGTTCATTGAGTTTGGTGGAGATACTCCTGATTTGCACCAGCCTCAAGCCCTGGGGCTTTTGGAAATGTGCCCTTTCTAAAATGATAACTTGGGGTACAGCTCCTCCACAGTACATGGGGCCCAGGCAAAGCCACTAAGGGGTGCATTTTATCTGTGATGAATAAGAAGTGCGGTATCCTCCCCTCTCCCCCCAGACATCTGTCCAGGGTTGTGTCAGTTTGCTAGTCAAGGCATGTCTTCCCAAGGCCTGTTGATGAACAAAGCTGCTGGCCTACCTGTTGTGTGATACAGTCACCAACAGGTTCTGCAGTTTTCACCTTGGAAGAGTAGCCCTTAGATAAGTTTGAAAACAAGTAGATTCCAACAAGGATGCAGTTTCTCCTGGGTCCGGAGCAATTTCTGTGAAAATTGGTGTCTAGTTTCTGTGCTTTGAATAAACCAGCTCTAGTTAGAAATGATTTTTTTCTTCATCTGTTCATCAGTAAGCTATTTTTTCTGGAGATGCTTTTATCTTTACGGATGACAAGCCAACCCCAGAGGGCCAGATTCTCAAGTGCTCAGCATCCGTCATTGGGACCAGACGGTCCGAGAAACTCAGCACCCAGGGCTCCTGTTGTGACACGCCTGGCTAGCTTTTCAACAGAGCACCAACATGCTGAGCACATTTGAAAAGATGGCTCAGTGATAAGACTCTGCCGGGCTTTGAGTCTTGAGCCTGGTCCACACTAACCCCTCACTTCGAACTAAGGTACGCAAATTCGAATTCGAAGTACCTTAGTTCGAACTTACCGCGGGTCCAGACGCGGCAGGCAGGCTCCCCCGTCGATGCTGCGTACTCCTCTCACCGAGCTGGAGTACCGGCGTTGACGGCGAGCACTTCCGGGATCGATCCCAGAAGATCAATTGCTTACCTCCGGGTCCGTCAGTAAGTGTAGACCTACCCTTGCTCTTAACCCCTGAGCCAGCAAGGGTTGGGTCTGCTCTCTCATCAGTCCCTGGAAATACTTTGTCTTGTGGATTAAGGGACAGCATTTACTGGTTCAAGCGGGGTTTCTGTTCCCTGGCTGGAAGGACAATATTGTAATAGAGGGTCCTGTGGCACCTTTGAGACTAACAGAAGTACTGGGAGCATAAGCTTTCGTGGGTAAGAACCTCACTTCTTCAGATGCAAGTAATGGAAATCTCCAGAGGCAGGTATATATCAGTGTGGAGTTAACGAGGTTAGTTCAATCAGGGAGGGTGAGGTGCTCTGCTA
The DNA here is from genome assembly GCF_013100865.1 of Trachemys scripta elegans. Taxonomy (NCBI): domain Eukaryota; kingdom Metazoa; phylum Chordata; order Testudines; family Emydidae; genus Trachemys; species Trachemys scripta. The sequence continues at coordinate 7,367,983 of NC_048314.1, forward strand.
GCAGTTGAGGTGTGAACACCAAGGGAGGAGAAACTGTTTCTGTAGTTGGATAGCCATTCACAGTCTTTGTTTAATCCTGATCTGATGGTGTCAAATTTGCAAATGAACTGGAGCTCAGCAGTTTCTCTTTGGAGTCTGGTCCTGAAGTTTTTTTGCTGTAAGATGGCTACCTTAACATCTGCTATTGTGTGGCCAGGGAGGTTGAAGTGTTCTCCTACAGGTTTTTGTATATTGCCATTCCTGATATCTGACTTGTGTCCATTTATCCTCTTGCGTAGTGACTGTCCAGTTTGGCCAATGTACATAGCAGAGGGGCATTGCTGGCATATGATGGCATATATAACATTGGTGGACGTGCAGGTGAATGAGCCGGTGATGTTTGTTGCTTTTTACAGATTCAGACTAACACGGCTACCCCTCTGAATATTGTAATAGGCCATTGAGTGTAGGATGCGGGAAGAGCTCTGGGCAGAATGAGAAACCACTCCACATAGATGACTTCCTCAGAGTTTCCCACTTTCAGTTTTGTAGGTGACGTGATCTCCTGTGGTTCTTTCAGTCCTGCCCTGCTCTGCCTCCTCTTCTCAGATACTCCTGATGGCTGATATCCTCTCAGGATCCCCAGCTCACAAGTGAGGAGAGTGCTCTGCTCTGCTTGCCTAGGCCCATTATTTTTAACACTTAAGCTGCTTCAGGTAAGTTAAAATAAGAAAACCTCTTGCATTTTAAATCCCCCTCTCTCTTTTTCACATGAGTGATTCAGAAGGCCATGACTTGATGGATCAAAAAAAAAATGTTTTCTTCAATCAGTGTTAACTCAGTAGAGTTAGCTTAATGGTAAGCCAGTGTGAGCTCGTCTACACAGGCAAAAATGGGTGTGTTTGCAGCCACGTTAGCTCTGCTCTAGGCTAAAATGTGGCCAGTTAATCCAGCTTCAGAGGTTTTAGTCTTCACTAGGGAAAAAAGGGGTGTTTTTGTCTTTGTTTGTTTTACCACATGTTAGCTAACGTGGTAAGATCCTAATGTGGACAAGGCAGTTGGTAGTTTTCGCATGTTAGCACGTCACAGTAAACTCTGTGGGGATGCCTTGGGTTTACTTATCCTGCTAACAAGCATGAAAATTACCAACTGCCTTGTCTATGTTAGGTGCTAATAAACCACCTTTTTTCCTAGTGTGGATGCTCCCAATGGGGCTTTAATAGTGTTAAACTAGCACCCTTTTCTGCCCATGTAGACAAACCCAAAGCTACAATACATTCAGCTAATATGAGTTCAAATGTGTTAGTCTGTGTATTAAGGAGCATTAAAAGAGGGCCTTTCAGTTGCTTTAAGCTAATTCAATTGAGCAAACAAGATTGAAGAAAGCCCCCTTTATGCCCATCAAGACAGAGCCTAGGAGGTCTGATAAACCCTCTAACAAGTGAGAAATATTCTTCCGTGAGGACTGCTTGCATTCTTAAGGCTATATTCTGGGCCCCTCCTTACCATCCTGCAGTTTATATATTACATGGTTTTGTTTGAGTCTAAATTTGAATGTAGGTTGGTTCCACGGGATGACACATTGCAGAGGATTCCTTGCTGCTGTGACATAACGCACAGATAACTGCTGAACAAGATGAGCATGTATGATACTGGGAGTAAACTACTTGTGTGGATAAGGAACTGGATGGAGGGTAAAGACAGGCCATTCAATATTAAATTCACCCCTGTCAATGTCTTTGCCAGAGGGATTTCTCAAGAGCGGTGATGAGTGGTAAGCGGGATGGCAGTGAATTGGAATGGTAAATCAGTGCATTCAGGCCTACTTTTGTCTGCATATCAATAGCCTGGAAGAAGCAGCACGGAATACAGGGAGGAAAGTTGCAGGTGGACAGCTAGGGAGGAAATAAGTGCAGAGGAAGGAGGCAACCAGATTCTGATTGATTTGGATAGATTAGGATTATCACCTGGTAAATGGCTTTTGCTATTCCGTGTTGGGAAATGTAAAGTAATGAGAGTAAGGGCAAAAATTCAAAAAGGGGTTATTGCTTCTCAGGGCAGACAGCACAACACACAGATCAGGAAAAGGATTTGGGGCTTATAGCGGATAGAGCACCCAAAACCGTCAGCACAACATTTGGGGCTGAATGAATAGATAGCGGTAATATTGGTGCCCAAAGGCTACAATGACAGGCACTTTAGAGACAGACAGCTGGGTTCTGAAATAAGGTATTTTAGCACCGTGCAGGAAATCAGTGATTCTGCATGTGGTGTGATGTGCTCATTGGTGGTTGTGCTTTGATTAAAAAAGGAAGGGGACACAGGGCTTCTTCCCATGTGGAGAATGAATAGTATAGAGTAGCAAGAATTAATCTGTTGACCGTGGCTATACAGAGAGCCATGGGGACCCAGGACTGAAATGAGGGGACCTCAGTGAGGTGCTAATGATGACTTTTGTATGACTTGAAGGGAACAGAAATGCTGTGTGCTTCAGCCCGGTTTAGACTATGATGAAAGGTGTATTTGTAAAACCTATTAGCTTAGATGTTATAACAAACACATTTTAAACCTCTAGTGTAGAGAGGGCAAGTTGTATTTTAATGCATATTAGTTGGTCAAGATGAATCCTAAGTTTCCCTTTACGGTTCACCTTGAGCTGCTAATATGTTAAAATACAAATTGCAGTGTTGCCAACTCTTATGATATTTGTTTCCCCCCCCCCAAGCTCCAGTTCCTGGAGTCATGTGATTATGTGAGAAATCTTATCTTCTTTCTTTCTTAGATTTTTCTGCATGGATGGTAGGGGAGTTGAGTTAGAATCCAGGTTAACTGTGCAGCGTAGACCTACCCTATCTGGGTGCTTAACTCTCTTGGATTTTCAGAGGGGCCTGAAGAAGTACTGGGTCAGGGAATTTTGAGGGGTCTGTTAGGTGCAGGGGGTAGTTACAAACTGCAAACCATTAAAAGTGGTTAGTGGAAACCAGTGGGGCGCAACCCACGGGCCGCACGTGGCCTGTCAAGGTAATCCGCTGGTGGGCTGCGGGCCACCCACCACTGGTGTAAATGGTCTGTAAAAGGTGTTGAAGTATATAGAGAGTAAAATGTTGATGGGCATGGGCACTGACTAGTTTATCTAGTTCCATCTGGTGTCCTATTGCCCTATAACTTTTTATATAAAGATGTCCAGATTGCTAGAGCATAGAGCCCGAGTCTAAATAATGTATTAATTGAGGGGCATAATAAATATTTGATAAACTAAATCAGCATCTCGAATGCTTTGCACCCACAGACAGGCTTCTACCAAGATACTAGGAGTTTTTAATTGAATGCATGTAAATAATAGTCATTGTCAGTTAGTCTGAATTCTAAATGTTAAGGGAATGGGATTTCCTTGCACGTGGAATTTACCTTGTGGTCCTTGTAATGGTGTTTTTTAATGCCAAGCCAGGTTGAAGTGTTACAATTTGGTGCTTATAAGATTCTTTAAAAAGCAAATCTCTTTAAAGTCCAAACCTTTGTTGTTCGTAAGCAAATGTCTTATAGGATTTAGAGGCTTCACCTAGAATATTTCAACTTCCCTCCAAAATATTGAGGATAAACAACTAACACTTCTTTAAAGAGTGGACCTGACCTATACAAAGCTAGGTGCAATATTTACTTTTCCTACTGTTCCTTCATGTGCAGATGGCAATTAATACTGAGATGTGCTACCAGTATTTCAACAAGAAGCTCCCACAAAGCCTTTCACCCTTAGTGACGAGCACTGTGTCCTAGGGGTGCATGTGCTTGCAGAGAGGCGCAAGGAGAGGTCATGCAGTCTGTTTGTTTTACTCGTTGAACTAAAACACAAGGAGGCAGCACCACTAGCCCAGCAAATTGATATTTGCTGGAAATGTTTATGCTTTGGTCCATGAAGAATGTACAGCGAATAGAGAGAGTCCAACGTACATCATTTGAAATGGTGGAGAAAGGGTAAGTTTGTTCCCTCGGTGTGTTTTTTGTTTTTTCCAGACACTGTCTTTAGTTCGGTGTCCGTCTTATGATCTGGAGACTGTCCCGGTCGTAGCCCCAGCAGGTCTGGTTTCTCTCAACACAAATATGGGGCACTATGCTTATTCTGAATATTTGGAATCAGCCTGTGGTGTATTCGATAGCATCCTCTCCCAAACAGGATACCCTAGATCCTGGTGACAAGGCTGCCCTGCTGGTTTCCTAACAGTGCCAGCCTTCTCCCTGATGCAGCGTGATGTTTATAGCAAAGTGTTTTTAATCATTCATGGCTCATTGATTTAATTTCTTTCCAAAGTCTTTGCTACTAAACTGAGAATGCCGGGAAGATGTTGAAAGACACGTTTATCCTGCCCCGACCCCCATGTGGTATTAGATCAGACTTTGAATAAGTGCTTTGGGATGAAAATACCCCTTGGTTGTGCATCTGTACTAATAGGTATACCTTCTGTTGTTGTTATTGTGGTTTATTATTTGTATTGTGGTAGTGGCTAGAGGCCACGGTTAGGAATCAGGGACCCCTTGTGCTAGGTGCTGTACACAAATATAACACAAAGTTGGCCCCTGCCCTTTGCAGTTTAAGGGTCTGTATCTATACTGCAGAAAAGCCAGGTTCGCTAGCCCGCATTAGGTAACTCAGCTTCAAATAGCAACTCGGCTTTTCACTCGGGTTAGCAATTCGAGTTAAAGCCTGTGGGTTGAACTGGAGCTGGTAACTCAAGTTAAAATCCGAGTTGTGTGTCCTCACTGCTTTTTTAACCTGGGTTTGCTAACCTGAATGATGGATACACCTTTTTTTTTTTTTTGCAATGTAGACATATCCAATGTTTATGACCCCGTCTCACTGTAGTATTGTCACAGATTCCATGCAGTCTGGTTAGAAAGGAAAAGATTGTGAGGAGATGGTGGGCAAGTTTGCCTCACCTGACCTACAAGCCAGGTACAAGAGGCCCCATCATGGGCACATATTTAGATATTCAGCACCCACAGAAACCTGACCAGTTTTTTCAAGTGACAGAAGCTCCCTCATCACCTGTGAGAATGGAGTGATCCATAATTCCTGCTGGATGCAACAATATCTTTTTATTTTATTTTAACGGATAACAGTCAGTGACATGCAGGCCTATGGTTCCCCTCTTAATTCTGTGATGAGTTAGATGTCTGAGCTTGCACTGGGATGGACGTGCTAATGCTGCCACTGATCATTGCCAAAGCAGGGAGTCGGAGTCCATGTCGGGGCAATGGAGAACATTCCTCCCCTCCCTTTGCTGGGAATTCATTAACGTTTTCTTGCTACTATATTATTAATAAAATGAATTTCTATAGCACTGTAATTGGTGCTTTGCAAATGCAGAGTAGGAACTGTTTGCTTCCTCAAGAACTTCTGGTCTCTGTTTTGTACAGGAAGTAAAATATTGAGAAGCCGACTGTGCTTCTGAGTACTGAAAGAAAAACCACATTTGTCTTCTCTGTATAAGAAGATGCCCAGCTTCAAGGCTGGTCACTCATGGTGAATGTAGAGATGCATGAGTAGAGACCTGTAAACTTGCTCTGTGCTGAGCTATCAGGGTGAGTCAATGGGAGTTCTGTGCAGGCAGAGCCCCTCAGACAGAGGGCTGCACTTCCTTGTTTTCAACAAAGGCAGAACAGTGAACTAAAAATGTTCCTGGGAGCTGATCCTGTACCCTGGATGCTTTGCCATTGACTTCACTGGGAGTGGGATTGGCCCCTAGGATGTTTAAGCATTCAGCCGTTTCTAACAAAATTTGCTCTTTTGCTCTTTTCAAGTTTTAATACAGAGGCCTTGGAAACTTCCAAGGAAGATCTGGTTGGCTGAGCCTGATTATGAGCTTTAGAATTTCTCTCAACTGAAAAGCAGCCGTGTTCGAAATGTATTAGTTGACTTGTTCAATCCAACATGTCCAAAATTCTGCTAATTGCCCTTGTATCGTCATTGCATTGCTTTAGTCTATTGCGAACACACACTGCCCTTGCAATCTGTAGTGCAGTGTCTCAACATCCAGCCATGCACAAACAGCAGCCGGCGCATCTATAGAGGAGGTGGTTATGTTCTGCTCGCTGTGAATTTGCCATTTTATGTCAATAAGTTGGATTTATTTATTATTGCATATATAAGTCCAGATCTGTGTATTTTGCAATTGGCGTAGTCTGCTGAGGACAAGTATGCGTCTATACCAGTTGTTTTCTAGTTCGGTGAGCGCTAGCAGGCTGCTTCTCTTTCTTTGACCTGAAGCAAGTCACTTAAACCCTTCTTTGTAGATGTGGACGGGTGGCATGGGCAGGGAACTGGGAGTCAGATGTCTAAAGTGCTAATCTAATGGGGAGAAAGTATGGTCTTGTAGCTATGGCCTGGGACTGGCCACTGGCCGAGCTGTGTTCTGTGCTCTCATCTGCCACAGCCTTCCTCTGTGATCAGGGGCAAGTGATTTAATCTCTGTCTCTGCCTCCATTCTGTATCTGTAAAATGGGGACAATGCTACTAACTGACCACAGAGGGGCTTAATTTATTTATATACCTAAATTGCTTTGAGATCCGTAAATGGAAGGTGCTATAGAAGTGCAAATCATTATTATTGTTCGGTATTAGTCCGCCTTCCTCTGCAACTGACTGCAAGTCACTTCGCTGAAATTTCCACAAAGGGTCACAGGTTTTTTTGTGCTTCAGTTTTTGGCTGAGACGCTTGGGCCTGGTTTCCAGAAGCACTCAACATCCACGGCTCTGATCAGGGTCGGTGGGAACTGCAGATGCTCAACGCCGCTGCATGCAGGCTCTAGGTGTCTGAATTGGGATACTCAAAATCTGAACCATCCAACTTAGAGCCCCCTTTTGAAAATGCTGGCCTTAATCTCTCTGTGTTTCTGTAAAATGGGGATAATACTGTATCCCTGCCTCAGAGGAGTGCTGTGAGGATTAGGTAGTTTATGTCTTCAAAGCACTTTGAAGGAGAAAAAAGCGACATAGGTGATAAGTATTCTCATTGGCTTCTTAAATTACATATTAAAAAAAACCTTACAAATATGGTAGCTACTACACATTCTTTATATACCCTTTTTAACATTGATCATTACACACAAACAAACAGAATTAGCTCTGAAATATTGTCAGTGATTTTCCAGGGTAGCTTGGGAAATGATGTAAAGGAAGGTGTCACTTTGAATGGATAATTGTTCAATTAGCTATTTCTTTACCATTCCAGTTTCAAATGCTTCTTTCAAAAAGTATGAGACGACTGCACCCGAAGACCATAACCATTGTAAAAAGCGGTGTACCCTTGGTCAATGTAACCTCTTTCTGCATAGAATAAAGGCCCTAATATTTTTAGCATGAGTTCACAGTACTTCCTTTTATTCTAAGGGTGGCAAAATTGTGCATTACTCAATTTCATGTTCAGTTTAGCTGAAGTGCAGAGCAGAGCACTATTGTAAGACCAATGCACAATTTAAATTATAATGGACCACCAGGTCTACTATAGTTAAGGTCTAAACCAGCTTTCTCTTTAAAGCTGGTCTCTTCTAAGTGCTCTAACATCTGCAGAGTTACTTGAATAGCCTTGAGATTGGTTGTGACTCCTGGGGGTGCAGGATAGGGTTAGTGATCCAAATCTTACTTAAGTCTTATTCTCAATTAGAAAGGTTTTGGTCTGGCCCTCTCTGCAGGGGGTCTTTTTCACCTTTTGTGAAGGAATACTGTGTAATGCAAGTACAAGTTAAATTGCATGTAAGGAACACTAACCAGGATTGGGTTTTTTGCAAGACGGCATTTGAGCTTTTGAAGAAATTGGCCATATTTGACCCAAGTAAAGGAACTCTTGGATCTGAAAGGCAATGTTAGGTTACCCATTAGTTAGTTCTTTGGGTTGGCAGACACGAATGGGTGAACAGGTCTGTTCAGGGCATAGTAATCCAGGGAATGTCAGAAGCAGGCCACCTTTGGGAGTCTGTTCATTCTGTAAACAGATTTCCAGAAGATGCAGTCATTTCCCCAGCTGCTTTCTACAACTGTATTTGAATCATTGTTTATATTTTTTGCCCCAGGAACCTCAGGATGATGTTGTCCACAGTCTGATCTCAGAGCTAACTGTTTATTCACCCACATGCTGTCATTTTCTAGGTTACATTTCCCCTCCCTGTACGCTCACAGCTGCATTGTGGTACGAACTTTGCAAGCTGTGATGACTGTCTTCCTTGAAACTAGATGCTGTCTCTTGGCTGGGTACCTGGGGTCTGTAGGGGGTTGGAGAAGCAATTATAATCTGTCCCCTCTCCAGTGAATACTTTGGGTCACCTCTGTGACAATTGCAGCCTCTTCTAGGACAAGGGACCCAATGTCACTTGGAAACTATCTCCTATGCTATCAGCACAGCATGGTATTTGTGACCGAGCCATGTGACCTGCCCGTGGCCAAAGATTTCCCATGGAAACACAGCTCAAAGTGGGAATAAAAAACAGGGTATATCTTATAATGCTACAGTGTAGGTCTAAGCTTGGTGGGGGTGGGGACTGCACACTACCGAGTTTTGCACTCTATAAATACATGACAGTGACAGACAGGTAGGGCCTGATCTTGCAGGCACTTAGGAACTTGAGTAGCAGTTATGTCTGTGCCTTGGGGCATGTCTACACTGCAGCCACTATAGCGGCACAGGTACGGCACAGCTTTGCCGCTGGAGTGTAGATGCTTCCTATGTCGACGGAAGGGGTTTTTCTCTCAGTGTAGGCAATCCACTTCTCAGACAGGCAAAGAGTCCTTCCGTCGACGTAGCCACGTCAGCACTGGGAATCAGGTCAATCTAACCACAGTGCTCAGGATATGAAGTTTTTCACAGTGACGTAGCTAGGGTGGTCTAAGTTTTAGGTGGAGACCAGGCCTTAACGTTCACTGGATCAGGCCTATAGAGAACACTAAAGCCCAGTGCCTAATGGCTACAATACCAACTTCCTAAATTAGGGATTGTGAGTTTGAATGCCAGCTGGCCTAATATGGGAGTATTTTCATCTACAAGCTGTTGGCTTTCAGTCACATGCTGTTGGGTTTAATGCAGGGACCACTGGATGAAATGTGAGACTAGGATCACAATGGTTCTTCTGGACTTCAAAATCCATGAGCATAAGGTACATGGCAAGGGTAAGAGTGAACAGAGTGAAGGCTTGTGTACACATAGCTTATGTATTGCTCTAAATATGTCCGTTTCAAAACTGCTATATTTACACTGATACAACCCCTAGTGTGGATGCAGTTTTACTAGTTAAAGGTGATTGTACTAGTATAACTTATTCCTGTAAATGTACAGGAATAGGCTATATTGATATAAGCACCTTTATGCCAGTATACCTGCATTCCCACTACGGGTTGTCCCAGTATAAATATTTCATTATAAAGTCCCCCCCCAACCCAAATAGTATTGGTACAAAAACTGTGTGCAGCCCAGGGTGAAATCTGATCAGACCCTTGGATTCATTTTCTTTCTCACACCCTTTGAGGACAGTCGTTGTCTTTGCCCGGTTTTTCACTCATTCAGACGAAACGGTGAGAAAAGTTTGTATAATCTGTAGAAGAGGTAGTGCTTAGCTCCCAGAGGTGGAGCCCAACCCAGAGCATGCTTGCTTTGCATACTGGGTAAACAGTGCATTGTTGAACAAAAGGGAGATGCTCCCGGAACAAGGTGTAAGAGAGGTCCCGCAGGAGGTTCCTTTAGGTTGCGAGCCTTTTGGAGCACTGGACCTACTCTGTGTTTGGCTCTGATCTCCCACTGTCTGACACCTTGCACGTTTACAGCATGGTACACATGAACGTAACAGATACTAGGGAGGGCCCAGGCATTGTTAGTACATTGTTTAAAGGGGCTCGATCCAAAGCCCACTGAAGTCAATGGCAGGTGTTCCACTGACTCCTGTGGGCTTTGGATCAAGCCCAAGGTCAGGAGAGGTCAAAAGCTTAGGGCCAAATCCTGCAGTCCTTCCTCAGGTCTGAATTCCCGTTGGCTGCATTGGGAGATATGGCTGTTAAAAACTGTACAATTTGACCCTTTTGGTCTTATTTCCAGTGCTAAGCAATTGGTCATTTTCTAATTCCATGACTGTGAGCCAGTTACTTAACCTTTCTGCCTCTGTTTCTTCTGCTGTAAGATTGGGATAATAAGGCTTGCGTACGTCACTGGCAGGGTTGTTAGTGCTAGTTTGGTAACATGCATATAGTGCTTTGAAATATAAAGGGCTGTTTGACGGCTAAATAGTGTTATTAGCTTGAGCTATGGATAGCTCTGTATTCAGTAAGCCGGCAGATTCATTTTTACAAGCCTGTGCAAGAGTATTTGCCTTTCCTACACTCTGCTAAACCACTTGTGACCTTGGGGTTTTTTGCCTTCCTCTGAAGCGTGTGTGTGTGTGCGGGTCGCTTGCCAAGATTATCTGGGTCTATCTCACTCAATCGTTTCCCTGCCATTGCAGGGGCGTCAGGCATTGGTGCATCTCGGGCCCTCCTGTTCTCTGCCTGTGATACATACTAGTCTAGTCTCCTGTGGGCTGTGATATGGTCTCATTTGGGTGGTTGGGTTTAGTGGGCAGCTGCTGGGTGGGGTTGGTGGCTGTGATATACAGGAGGTCGAACTAGATGATCTGGTCACCTTTTCTGGCCTCAAACTCTTATCACTTGTCTAGAATTGGGGAGTGCTATTCTCTGTTCACAGTTGCACCATGGTAACCCCATGGACTTCACTGGACCTCCTCCTGCTTTACATTTAGGTAAGTGAGGGGAGAATCAGGTCCTAAGATTACTTTTCAATCGTCAGAAGCACCATTACCTTGAGCGACAATTTGTTTCTCTTCAGGGACTGAAAACAAAGCAAGACTTGGAACAATAAGTCCCAAATGAGTGTATGACGTCCATGGATTCTGAGGATCATCCCCCTATTCCAAATGTTTCCAGAATGAAAACTTTTATCACAGATAACATGCCACAAGGAACTACAACTATAATGGGCTGATTTTGGCAATAGGCTATAGCCTTGTCATGTAATTGCATAGAACACCCCAAAAGGTAGTCCTTGCAGATAGAACCATCTAAATCCACCTTGGGTCCAACCTATCTGGAGAAGATTGTAGCAGCAGTACACAGGCCCTGAGCCAGCCTGCATGATTAATGTTCTACAAAATGCCTATATTCATGCAAGCAATCGGGACACCCCGATAATGGAAGAGCCCTAGTAGATAATTGGGATCTAGTCATATCCCGCTGCATGATTAGTATTAACTCCCCTGCCTAATGCCCTTCCTGGATTTAGGCCTAACCACAAGTGTCCTATCAGGGATACTTCCATGAAGCCTCCCCCTGCAAGGATTAGCCACTACAAAACCCAAGTAGCAGTTTGCTTAGGTGGAACTCCAACTCCCTCACCCAATGCACCGATGCACACACTACCAGCTATAAACATTTCAACCCACAGTGGTATGTCCAGGCTGAGCATATCCGAGTGGATCACGGAGCGCTGCAACACATCAGCACAAAACAGCCCAGAGCAATGATAAGGAATGCCCCCCTGATGCTGAGCCATGTTGCCATGTCACATCTCACAGGTGGGGTGTTTCCCAACTTGATCAGCTGCACCAGGATTGTCATCACCCCCATCAAATCCATTGTGGTTGGCGGTTGGTCCCCTGCTAACATCACATTGAGAAGATAAACAGGGCCTGGCCTTTTGCCTGGGCAGAGTGGATGCAAATCACTGTCAAGTCAGAGTTGTCTGCTCACTTATGCTAGTGTGTATTCAAGGCTGTGGGGAATCAGGTCCATTAAAGCCTACCCAGAGCCTTCCACCAAGTAATGTTCCCAGCAGTGCACAGTGACTGTATCTTGCTCGAAGGGAAGCAACTTGTTCCCATTTTATGTCCCCGATCTCCTCTGCAGAGAGCATCCATTGTGGTACCCAGCCAGGAGCCTTGCTTCATTTTGCTCCCATTGCTAGAATTCATTGCTGTGACCACACAGCCAAACTCAAAGAGGAATGGCTCCCAATGGCAATGGAGCTGATCGGAAATAAAGGAAGCACACCGCAGGGGGCCAAGAATACCCTCATGAAAGTGCCGCAAACACATCGGAAGTATGAACAGACAGTCTTTATAGCCTGCAGTTCTTCAGCCCAAATGCTCCCAGAAAAAACAGCGTTGCTGCCCCAGCTGTGAATGGGTGGAGTCTAAATTTCCCTTGGGGTAAACCCTGGAAGACTGAGGCCTTGCCGCTGACAGACTCACGCCATCTGGAAAAGAACTCCTTACATTGCCAGCATTATTAATCATTTTGCAAGCTGCACATCCAGCTAATGCACTTACCCAGAGAGGTTGGATATACCTGTCATGCTCTGGGTTGCCATTCACTTCTCTTCCATAGGAAAAAGACAGCAAGTTTTACCTCGGAAAAGCAGCAGCGATTCTATGGAAAATTATTTGAATTGATCATGGAACCGAGGGAGCTGTGACTGTTCTGCAGTGTGGTTTGTGGGATTCTGTCAGCGGGGCTGGCATTTTGTGGCTTTGCTATGAAACAGCGATAGCAATATTGTCAGCTAACACCTTTTTATTTTTTTGCATGTCCCTCTATGCTTTGCCATGCTATAGAGTGGTAAACTAAAAAGGCAAGGCTAGATGGAGTAGCTGGAGTCTGCAGCAATTATGTGGGTAAGAGGAGGAAGAGAGATCCTTGCAGACTTTGGCATGCCTTCCCACAGCTTCCTGTTGTCCCAGGCAATGATGAAACAAAGAACCAAAAGCATTTCACGTAGTAAATAGATGAAGGCCCAATAGGCCCAGCTCTGCAGTGATTGGTTACAACAGCTCACAGTGTATAACCCACCCCATCAAGTGTATTCAGTAAGAATGATACAATTAAAGCAACTCATCTTCTGTTCTTCTGCACCTGTTTGCAGTGTTGGGGTAGCCTTATCGGTCCCTAGCCATTAGAGAGGCCAGGTGGGTGAGGTAATAGCTTACATTGGACCAGCTTCTGTTGGCGAAAGATACAAGCTTTCGAGCTTATGCAGAGCTCTGTGTAAACTTGAAAGCTTTTCTTTTTCACCAACAGAAGTTGGCCCAATAAAAGATACCACCTCACCCACCTTGTCTCTCCGTCTTCACCTGCACGTTCTTTCCAAAGCTATGAAAGTCACTGAAAATGGAGGCCACAAGGTATAACCGTCCCCTCCCCCCCAAATGCCTGCATTTTATCGGGCGAGTGATTCTGGTGTCCCATTCAGTGATGCTGCAGTAAAGCATATGTTATAGTAAGGACGAAGGGGTTGATCCTGCTTCCATTGGATTGAGTGATAACCTTCCTATTAATTCTAATGGGAGTAGTATTAAGCCCCAAATCCCTGCTCGTCTTCATCACCCAAGTAGTCCATTGAAGTCAGCGGGGCTACTCATGTGGTTCAGATTTGGTCCTAATCATTTATAAAAATGATTAAGCTCACGTGAAGCAAGGTGGGAGTCTTGGGGGGGCCCCCCAATTCCATGCCTGCTCTGCAACTTGCAGGCTTCCTCACTTCCTCTCCTGCAATAAGACTTGACACAGAGGAAACTGTTTCACCGCCTCCAGTAACAGGAGCAGAAGGAAAGTAACTATTATGATTTGTATTGTCGGAGCATCCATGGGCCTTAATAATGGATTGTGGTAGGCTCTGTACAAATGCATGTTTTTTATACTCCTGCAGCCCCAAGAGATCCTGCTCAGGCTCTCTTTGTAGTGGCTTAGTGCCCAGCAAATCATACAAACTATCCCCGTTCCTTGTCCTGTGAAGGGGCCTTTTAAAAGTCATCTGCACCCGATAGCATAACATGCTGTCTTGAATCTTCTGAGTGGGGCTGGTGCTCCTCTTACTGGCACTTTGTTGGTACCCGTGTTAAACTCCCTGTTGACTTGGAAGAACAAAGAAGCGAGTTTCCATAAGATGAACAGGAATATTGATTTTATTGGATTTAAATCCACCGCTGAATTTAAAGAAGAGAAAAGTACCCGAGTTTTGCTGGCCTGGTGCCATTAAACACACCCTTATCTGGAAGCTCTGGGGTTCCGCTAAAGAGTGAAATGGGTCATCATGATTAAGGCTTGAATGGTAAACATTTCACAAGGGCCGCTCCATTCTGCTCTTGCCTTGCAACTATTTATACTAAGCAGATTCCTCCCCCGTGTGGCCCATTCTACACCCAACTAATGCTTTCACGATGGCAGTGAAAAATGAGGAGTGCCCTGGGCTGATTTCGCAGCATCGCCCATAACCAGCCCATTTGGTCACTTAGGAAGGCACAATTTGCTCCTTTGCCAGAACACCACTGGGTTGGTTGCTCTTTTCAGCCAGGCTGCAGGTCGGGCGGTTTTGTAAATGCTGATTTTTTTAAAATTGAGAAGGGCTTTGATTTATTGACCCATTGCCTCTGCAAATCGAGTTGTCTGGGCTGGCATCTGCAGATAAGAGGCTGTCAAGTAATTGCTTATTATTGATGGATTGCCAGCGTGGACCGTTTGCTTGAAGAAGAATCAATGGCAACCAATCTTCAAAGTATAAACTTTCAAGGAGTGAGACTCGTTTCCAAATTGGGTGCAACGGGTCAGGACGACACCATATCTGACATCCCGACTGTGTTCGGCTGTAATCCTGCCGCGATGTAGGAAGTGCAGAACAAAATTGTTTTCACATCTGCCTGCTTTCAAGTCTGGGATTTTCCTTCTCTGCATTTCAGGGCCAGATTATGCATTATTTTAAACTCTTCCTGCAGCGTACAGAGCACTCTCAACTCCTGTGTATATTGATGGGAGTTGAGAGAGCTCAGCACCTTTCAGGTTGGATGCGGCCCTAAATTCACTGAATCCCCAAATCATGGAACAGGGAGGAGTGGTTGAACAGCCTGTGCTATGACACATCAAAACCAACCAGTCTGAACACTTTATAAATAAAACAAAACATCTATTTTAATGCATGGTAACAGAGGTTTCCTTCCTGTGGGTGACTCTATTTAGGTGATAGCAGAGCAAAATATCCACTGTCACCAAATGTTTATTGTTTCTTATGGATACTGTCACTCTAGTTTGAGTTCATTTTAAAAAGTAGACATAATCCTTATTTAACACTCCCGTGACATTTTGGATTTTTAGTGCAGTTTCAAAAGAATAGTTTAAAAAACAAAATGGGATTTGTGATATTTTAAGAATGTAACACTCTTTAAAATGTTTAGAGCGTTAGTATCAAGCGGGGAAAATTGAGGGCTGGATTCTAATCTCGTGCTACTGGCTTCAACTGAGATAATCCAGATTTACACTGATGTTCATATGATCAGACCTGTCCCCTAAATCTTCTAGATTGAAGCAGCAATCATAGCCCTAAAATATGAGTGTTTATGGGGGTAGGGTGGGAGGGGGAGCTCGGATTCCTACCGGCTATGAAGAGTAATTAAGTAAAGGATCATAAAATAGATGAGAGGGAAAAGGAGGAAATGTTGCTATGATGATAATACAAGAAGATAAAAACGGAAGAATATAAGAGAATCTATTTCTAGGGGATCAGTCTTGTCTTTCAGTTGCAATCTTGTCATTTTAACCAAGAAAGCTCTGATTGAGATGCACAGCTATAGGGTGAGGGAGAGGGAATTAAGTTGCTCCAATTAAGATATGATGTCGGGTGGCTGGAGAATGAGTGGACAAGATTACTTCCAACTGTCTTGTTTAGCTATTGGATTTGTTGCCAGTAAGCAAATCCTCATTTGCATTGGCCTTTAATCTGTAGAGTAAAATGTGTTTGTCGGGAGCTGTTACTTACTGTGCTGCACTATTGAAAACTATATTTTTAAAACAGTTCCTTTTGACTAAAAACACTTCCCCCCTCAAATCTTTTCTGCCATTTTTAAAGCAGAGATGAGCTAAGAAATGATAAGAAGGAAAAAAATGCCAGGGAGAAAGAGCTATTTTGACTAAAGCTTCATTAGAGGGACCCTCCACCAGTTTGTCGGGAGAAAGTCAAGAGCAGACATTTAAACCATGTGTCTTACAGAGAAACCATTGTAAAAAATGTGGGGAAGTGCATGTTAGTCTCAGGGTTTTTAAAGTCATTGGAGGTAGGGAGTTTGACAGAGACTCTTGCTAGAACTTCAGAAAGGGATTAGCACTTGTTTATGGAGCTATTCAACTTTGCATGTAGTCCTGAAATGGCATTTCCTCATGTCTGCAGCAGCCCTCATTTCATGAAATGGATGCAACTGCTGAAAAAAGATCTCGCGTGAGCATGCTCACTGGAAGATTAATCCTTTAGAGGGAGTTGGAGAGTTAAGCTACTGTAATTTCTCTGCAGTTGGCTGCAGTAAACAACTGCTCTAAAGACACGAGGAAAAAAAATTGACAGAGGTACATGGGACTAATGTACATATCTTTTTGTGTTTCTACTTTAACATAGAGGGGTTGATAAAGGTTTTCTCAATAGAGAACTGGGAAAGAAGGATCTTTGTTATGATTTTATGGGTAACCTTCATGTTGTGGGTTTATTTTGTTTTCCAGGCCACTGTAATCCTATTGCAGTGCAAGGCCATACTGCGAAGCTGGTTTACTTTCTAGAAGTGGATAGAGCCCTGTTCTGCCTTCACGTTGGGCTAAATGAATATACCAGTTGAGGCCTGCTGCACGTTGTGCTGTGTTGGCAGGAAGGAGCTGATAACACGCAGTACTTTTCAGTTGTGAGCAGAGCCCAGTGTGCTTTTTTTGTTTTGTTTTGTTTGAAATATCATGCTTCTGTTGAAAGTAAATTTGTAAAGGGATTAGCTTTGCTTGCTTGTAGAAGAATAGTCTTTTTATTCTATTTTTAAAAAAAAATGCATAAAGAACTGCCAACTTGTTATATTGGTGAGATAGCGTAGCTTTGGTCTAAAGGGCGATCACTTTTGAATGCTGAGGGACGCCTGTCTTGGTGGCGAGGGACTGGTTGTGTGCACAAGGACTGTGTCAAGGTGAAACTGGGCCATTTTGTTTTTCAGTCGCTCTTTTGTGAGTGCAGCCTGAAAGAGTGAAATCCTCTGGCAGTTATTAGTGAAAGGAATCCGCTCTTGCCCCGAAAGCATGGGCAGAGGAAAACATTGTTTACCATCCTTGATCCTTTAATTAACAACAACATCAGCAACAAGAAGCTTAAGACACTGCAGATCAAGGGCCAGTCTGGGCCCTGCTGTAACTCCATTGAAGCCCAGCCCAGTTTAGTTTCTTTCTTGGACTGAGTCAGCACTGTGTGAGTGCTGGGAAGGGCAGAACTCAGTAACCCAGCTTGGGTATTTGCCATTGAAAACTTCTAACTAACCCTTGTGGGGGATGATGGAATCGAGGTGAACTGATTGTCACTGAAGCATGCTGGGGATTTTTTTTGGAGTGGGGTAGCATTGATTATGACATCACTAGCTTTAGTAATTCACCTGTCTTCAGTAGCAAGAGTGCTTATGGATTGCTCCCTACCTTGTTAGTTCCAGGACTGTATTACTGGAGCAAAACGGGGGAAGAGTGCACTCCTCCTAGTTCGGAGGAAGCTAAAGTATCTTGCAATATGATGAGAAAGCGTGAACAGTAGGCAACAGTTCTTTTTGTACAGTCTATGCCATTGAGAAACTCTGTTGGATGGCTGTAATGTTAGTCCTGGCATTGCCCGTTGTTCATGAATTTCCAGCAGCAGCAGGAGTATGTCTTTGCAGTGCTGCATGTTGGAAAATGGCTACTTACGTCCTTGGTGGTGGTGTGAAGAAGGGGATTGTGTTTTAACAGGTAGGCAAATGCTGATGGCTCCCACTGGATTCTTCCTGCAATAGCTGTGGGCTTAAACACAATACGCAGGTGAAAGTTACTGCAGTCAAATGAGTTCAAAAGGGCATTTCTGTGACAGACTTTGCTGAGCTAGTTGCACTGTGTTTTTCAGGAAGATTTTGCCAGACAGTTGTTGAGTTTCTTAGGTTTATTTTTCACTCGGAGCCATCTTCTTTCACTCCTTTCCAAAAGCTTTGGCTAGCACAGATTGTCAATGTTCTGTGGACATTTTTAGGGAATACCGATGGGTGTGTATGTAGGGGGAATAATTAGCTACTAAATGCAAATGGGTTTGCATTTTACTGTTTTAAATACCATTGTTGTCTCTCTGAGGGTGGGTTAATTATGTCTTCCTTTTGTTGGGTGCGAGGAAAGGGTTTTTTATATATATGGGGAGGAGCATTGTTTTCAGAATATGTTTTCAAATGTGACGGAACAAAGCTGTGTTTGTCATCTTGGAAAAGCTACAGTTCTGCTGGGATCCAGCAATGCAGCCTGGTTTCTCAATGTGTGTGTGTTCCTAACAAGGGTTTTTTATCTTTTGTCTGATGCCAGTGAAGGATCCGCAGGCACTAGAAGGATTTTCATGATGAGAAAAACCACTCAAACTCGGGGCAAATTACAACTGGCTGAAGCAAAGGGGGCTGTTTTCAATTTTTTAAGGTAAAATACAAGGAAAAATTGAAGCAAGAAAACTAAAACAGGACTTAAAATCTGATTGCTATGCCCACCACAAACCAAGTAATCATCTCACATTAACCCACCATGTGTAAGTGCTGGCGTGTCTTGCAAATATAGAATCCAAAGGTCTCATAACACCAGGGCTGTGGGCATACAGTGAAGAAACCTCCTGTTGAGGTAGGATCCATATATCATGGTGTCTCTCCCAAAGTGCAGACAGTTCTTGTTTCCGTCCTCTTTTTGTAGAAAGTGACTATAGCGCCTGGATCAGTGCTCTTCGCCCTCCTCATTCATCTCAACCTCATCCAGGGGATGGGTGAGAATTAACTAGTCACTAAAACAATTCCAAATGCTTATCTCGAAATCTCTTCCAGCCTCTGGCCTGGCCTCCTCTCACTTGTCCTGTCGGAAGGTGGTCTAGGGATGTAGTGTCTGGCACCAGAAATTAAAGGGAAGACTCAACAAGGAGAAATAGGACACTTCAATGCACATGCCTTTTGGCTCAGAACCTCTCTGCAGTGGTCAGCTTACATGGGGTAGGACTAAGACTTTGCTCAGCTCGATTCAGACTTAAAAAGAGGAAACAGTTTGAGTGTATTTAGCAAGAAGTCCAGTCCTTTGGTGTCACCAAACATGCAGCTTCTCAGGGTGTTCCTGTGTCCTGGTCAAAGCTTGGTCTGGCTTGGTAGGGCACTAGGACTTCCTCCTGACAGATCCCCCAAGCTACCTCCCCTTCCTGCTGATGAACCCATGTAGAACACTTTTCTCTTTCCAGCTAGGACGCTGGGCAGCTTCTCCATGACAGGCAAGGCCCTCCCACTGGTTCATTTGAAGGGAATTAGCCACATCCCTGTCTGACCACCCCCTAGGTTTAGTCTGGACTAAGTTTCAAAAGTGAGCTCTTAGAAGTGTTAGGTAACGTCCTAACACACACATTTTGAAAGTCTAATGTAGACAAGGCAGTGTAGATTTTAACAGGTGCTAAGCTGGTTGAGCCAGAGGCCGGGCTTCCCCCAGTGTAGCTCTGCTGCTAGGAGGGCTGGGATAGACAGACTGCCAAAGGCAAGTTAGCCACCAGTTGTCTGGACCCCATCTGAGCAAGGTAGGAGAACATAGTGATTTAATCGCCAGCAGCCTGTTGATATTAGTGCTCCCATCATTGCTGTTGTAGCTGGAGCTGCACCATTGCTGGTGCAGTGTTGGGAAAACGCCAGTGCAGAGCAGGCCTTGATGTCTTTTACTGGACTCCTAGACTCCATTGTAAGCCCCACCTAAGGAAGTTAGGTGCCCAAATCCCATTGGATTTTCAGTGACTCCTTTGCAAATCCCAGCTTTAGGGCCAGTTTCTGCTTTTTGTTCCACTAGTGCAACTCTGCTTAATTCAGTGGAGGAATTGAAAGCAAAATAGAGTCTTGTTGATTAGTAGCTGCCTAGCTCTTTGGCAGACATCAGCCCCTGAGTTTGTTAAAAGCAGTTCATAAGAAATAAAAGAAAGTGGAACTGACCAGCCTTTCAGACACCTGAGACCAGTCCTTAAAAATGTTATAGGGCTGCAGCAGTGATCCGAAGGCAAAAGCGACTCACCAGCTAGGCTATATAGCATATTCCTCAGTCGTTACTAGCCAAATAATGACCATTGGAGGCTCATTGCCTTTGCTTCAGTATCTTAACTCCTTCAGCCAGTCGTTATCTGATTGGTAATGACCTTAAAGCCAGACATATGGCTTAAGCATTGTAATTGTCCATTGTGCTGAATCCTCTTTTTGCTGGGAAACTGGGCAAGGGTTTTCTTTAAAACATGGAGTTTGTCTCTGCTTGTGCCTTGTTGTGTCTTGCACTAGAAGTGGAATCATATCACCCCTCTCCTCAAACACTTGTCCTGGCTTGCTGGCCCTTTTGGAATCCAATGTAAAGATTGCTTTTCAGCTTTTCAGAACCCTCAAAGGGCTCCTAACTGCTGCACTCCTGCTCTGGCAACATGAACTGCCAGTCCCTCCACTACTGGGGGACCTACTCATTCAGTATGACTGTCCATCTGCCGGAGTCAGGTCCCCACCTTCCCGCAGCATACACCAGCTCTGTGGAGTGTTCTGCAATGACCTGCGGTGGATGGGCAAGAAGAATTGGACTGTATTATACCATAATCAGCCATGGCAGTTCTGCTCCAGGAAAACTGGCCAGCTTCATGGGGTGATGCCACTAGGAGAGGATAGAGCAGGGTGTGGGTGGAAAGAGGATTCTTGCCTGGGCTTATCAAGGCAGGTATATAAAGAGAAAGTGGGAAGTAGTTTAGAGGCTCTCTCGGGGACAGAGAGGGTCTTTTACACATCTGCAAAACAAGGTTAATCACTCCGCTACCAGCAGGAGGACAAGGCTTAATTAATTAATGAGCATAGGTAAAGTACCTTGGGGTTCTTGGATGAAAGGTGCCACAGGGGAACAAAATGTTGTTATTGTCATAAAGTATCTTTGAAAAATGATATACAGTGAAAGGAGAGAGTGATGGGTGTGCAACTTGCAGGGGAAGAACAATAAATTAAACAGTGAAGGGAAAGATCTGAAATTTAACTGATATATATGCGAGGATGCTAGTTACAAGGAGGGGAAAATGGAAAGACCCAGGAAAGGACAGGTGGTTGGGGTGTAGAGTCAGGAACAGGCAGGTTTTTAAGGTAGTATTTGAAGAGAGGAAGTGACATAGTGGCTCGTGAAGAGAAGGAAGTGCACAACAGAACATTCTTAGAGCGTCCTCTACCCCTGACCTACTTGCTGTCAGTAATTCGCAGTTAGAAAGGAAAACAAAAGAAATTGAAGTTCTCCTTAGAAAAGATATAGATCCATCTTTCCACTCTGCTTTCTCCGGGAACTCTGCGTCAGCTTTACGGAGAAGGGGAGAGGCAGATGTCTGGAACTTACAGTGAACCCTCTGGAGAAAGCAGAAGGGTAAATCCCAGGCCACATATTTCACTCTGGTGTTATGAATCATGATACTGAAGGAGAACAGTATTGGAATCCTGAAACCAGACTCCGATTTATCTACCAACTTTAATGTGCAAGCCCCTTAATGCAAGAGCAGCTATTTCCCCAAGAACGACACAGGTGTTACTTAATTGGCTTGCCTGGGGATACATCTCACCATGACACATTATGAGCGTTAGAAATGATCTGTCCCTAACCTCCCTCATAATCCATTGCAAACTAAAAGTCTGCTTTCCCTGCCTCTGCGCCTGGAGGAGCCCCCACTAACTTGATATATCTTAATCTCATTTTATTTTCCAGATCATTTGATTTCTCAGTGCTTCTGCAGTCCTTAGTGTTCTCGGGAATCTTTGGGTCCATCAATCGTTATCTCGGTGTCTTCTCAGGCCCTTAGCAACCTTGGAACAAAGTTCCCAAACTGTCTCTCATATAGAACCCAAACTGTTTATAATCTGGAATCTTTCAGTAGTATGTGTAAATCAAATTCTGCCCTCTTTGTAGTATGACACTGGTGATCTCCTTTCCCCTCTCCCTCCTCTACTGTTGGAGATTGGGAATTAAATGCCAAATATTTAATAGATCTACCTGTGTGTTTAAAGGTTGTAGGGTATTTTAGACATCCCAGTAACTGGATTAATCACAAAACAGAGAACCAAATATCTCAAATAGTTAAAAAAAAAAAAAAGTGAATAAGCAAATGAAACCGAAAGCAGTACCCTTCTACTCTGCATTCAGCACCAAACCTTGTCCAAGTAACTGTCCTCCCACACTTAATTTAGGTACAGATTCCAATCTTCTCGAAACTGATGGAAATCCATTCAAACTGCAGTGACTTCAGTGGAGTTACTCTAGATTTACACCAGAGCAAGGAGATCAGTCTGGCCCTTAATTTCTGTATTGTTCTTTACTTTCTAAATAGCAGTTATTGTGTCTGAAATGACGATAATCTCTTAAGTATTCCTCCTGCTGATTACAGCCAGGGAGTGGCGTGGGTTAGCTCTCCCAAGCTATTTACCTCCAGAAGTTCTGCAGTTGCCTTGCAGCCTTCGTCCAAGAACACCTTGAATGGGAAGGAAAAATGAGAAAGTCCCCTGGTTTTCGAAGTTGTCAATTGTGCTCTTGGCTAAGCTGATTATTTTATTTATTCCAATAATCCTCTCTTCCAGAATAAAAGAAAATTAGTTGTCTGCCTATTTCTGGAGTGATTTGCCCTTCAGACCGAGTTGCTAGGCAAAGTGCTTAAAATCTGGACTGAAAAGATGGCTGTGTGTTTAAAATCAGAGTTGCTATAAGAGAGGGTTTGGATTTTAATAGGCTAGTATTCAAGTTGCCACAAAGAATACCATTTGCTCAGTGTTCTGTAGGATTATGAAGTCCTGTCTCTACATATTACAAATGGGGTCAAACCTGTTGTGATAGATAGTGTGTCTTATCTAGGATTTTGTTGGTAATATGAACTGGCTGGAATTGAAGCCCTAAAAATTATACAGCATTAAACACAAACTATTTTTTTTTTAAATGTGGAGCATTGTCATTGTTTTTCATTGGGTTTACTTGTTTGTCTGCTCGTCAGTTTCAGCGGCATTAAACTGCTTGAAAACAGTTAAAGATCTATTTCAGTGAGCTGTGGTGGAACAATGAGACTTTTACTGTGTATCATACCTGGCTCTTCGGACTGTTAAATATCACGTGATTTCTTGTCTGCACAGGGACAAGCTAAATTTACTACAGCAAAATGCTGTATGGCTTCTTGGCAAAGATCAAAAGCAATGTCATAATATTTAGTGATGAGAGTAGCTACTGCAGAGAGATCTAGGTCAGTGTCTGTGTGTGGTGAAGAGGAGAATTTCATCTTTCTCTCAGGTCATATTGTCTTTGATCCTGCTGCTAAGTTTTGTTCTTGTTTAAGAATGCTTTTACCCTGGAATTTACACCGGTGTATCTCCATTAACATCTATGGAGTGACTCCAGATTCAGGCAGGTGCAACTCCTCCATTTTGCCATTTAGATTCATTCCCAACCCAAATGGCCACATCCAAATTTCCTCCTGCCTCCGCCACGAGATTAGGTTCAACACGTGGCAGAATGATGCATGCGTGGCTACTAACTGGCAAACAAGGCTTCTTGTGGCTGATATGATCCGCCTCCTGCCCACCAGGAATGCCAAGTGCTCGGGCCTGTGTCATCCATTGCATTTGTCAGGGGTGCTTCAGGTTGTGTTGCAGTGAATGTTAATCCTAATACACACTGGTGGTTTTGGCCCAGTTTGGATTGTGCTGAACTATGGGAAGTACAGAAAAGTTTAGAACTGTGAATATTGTCTGACCGAAGGCATGCCTGGTATGAGGGCAGGAGAGACCAAGGGAATGAACAGGGGGTTGCTTGTCCAAACCATTCGTTTTCCCCACCAGCATTATACACTGGCATATGTGGGTGCATCACCCTCGAATTCAGTGGAGTTACTCACTTACACCAGGACTGAGTTTGGTCTGACACTTCCCTCCTCACCTCGCTGCATGATCAGAAGGCAGCAAGGACAGAGCCTTGACAGCTTCAATGCTGTTTCAACACAGAAGGATACCAAGAAGCCACATGGCAGTAAATCCCATGTATCTGTCATGTGTGTTTTTGTGAGGCTGTCCCAGAAGAGCTGGGAGGTAATCCGTCATAGTAAGGAGCGGGGTAGGAGTTAATGAATTTCCACGATCTTTCCGTAGTACTTAGTCCAGCTAGTAGTAACGGTTTTACTAGGCTGCTGCAAGAATCCCATAGGGGAGCAGGCTCAGCGCAAGAATCCCATAAGGGAGCAGGCTCAGCGCAAAGGATCCAGAGCCCAGGGATGTTTCCATCAGCCCAATCGCACAGGTGAGAATCCCTTGCATTTCCATCCACAATTTGGCTGTGCCACCATGTACGGGAGAGCAAATCTCTGCCCTCTTTGTTCAGCATAGATCTTGGGATGGGCTTTTATTTTTATTTAAATAACACCAAAGTAGTGAGACAGTTAATTAGTGAGGCTCCTACTAGCTTTCGGTTTTGCCAGAGAGTGATTTAGAATTGGTCTGGGTAGCATGTTACAACAGAACTCTCATTCCTTCCCAGGCTGAAGTCCTCAAGGGATATGCTGCAGCATAAAGCTGTCCAAGTCTGTCCCTTCTTTTGCTGCTTAGTATGATGATGATGACGTGTTGAGCACTGTTGACGTGCTTGGCACTTAAACGTGGAGGAAAACATTGTCCCAGCCCTGAGGAGCTTACAATTTCACAGTCTGCTCTCCTTGAATTCAACAGGAAAACTCCCAATGATTTCAATGTTTCAGGATCAGTTCCTTAGTTAAACACAGGGCCAGTTTCCCTGCTAATATAAACCAACATAATTCCACTGAAGTAAATGGAGCTCTGCTGATTTATATCCGCTGAGGATCTGACCCACAGGCAGTGTATTTCCTATGTTCCTGATACATGAGTTGAAAGCTGAATCTATAAGCCATGCAGGGCTTTGTTGTAAAGATATGATCTGTTCTTGGTGGGTTATTGTCAAAAACACATTTTTGTGTAACTGTAGCACCCTAATATCCAAGATGGAGTCCGCTCTGCAGGGCAGCTTCCGCCAAAAAAATGCATGCACAGGAATACAGCAGGGAAACTCCCTACCATCCCAGGGACACCTGTTCAGTACCCTGTGGAGTACCCTCCCTCCCTCCCCTGGAATGGTACAATGAATATAGGAAAGGGAAGTATTTATTTACAGAAGGATGAATGGAGAAAAACAACAGAGAGAGAGAGAGCAGTAAAACAGAGTAACATCCAACACAAGGACTCGAGGGTCCAGGGGTATCACAATATAAAAGTATAGATGCTGAGCAATGCATCTAGACTCTGAGGCTAGGAATCCTGGGCAGAGTTTCAGTCCAGCAATGAGTCTTGGGTGCTCCTGGTTGTCTTCAGCGCCAGTGAACTTTCCCCAACAAACCCCTCTGGTGCCTTCTTCTGCCCCTCTCTGCAAATCCACACAGAGCAACAACCTCCCTCCTTATTCCCAATGCGAAGTCACAAGCCCCACTACTCCTGGTGCCATACAGTTCTGGCTGATGATGGAGATACTGGGTCCAGCTCCGGTTTGTCCTTCTCAGGTGATTCCTTCCTGGCACGGTGCCCCATGGCTCCCATCCTGGAAGGCTGCTTTGTCCCTCCTGGGCTCCAGGCCGGTTCTCGGCTGCTTTGGTATATGAGGGCCTGCTCCATGTAGGCACTCTTGTCTGGAGCTATAGACACCACATGGCCCTGTCCTCTCCCTCTCTTGACGCCTCTCCCCCTGGAACAACCAGCACTTCCTCTCCCTCAGGATGAGGTTTTAAAGGTGCCATGCTCTCCAAACCCCATGGGGTTACAGTTGGTAGGTATTTTGCATGACAGGAGGAGCGTGTCATGGTGAAAAGTCAAAGTTTATGAAATTCACAGCAAAGCTCCTGAAAGACCAGAGACTTGTTTTAACCAAAATGCATCGGTTCATTTTGACATCTGCAAAACAAAGAATAGAGAGGATGGATGGTAGAGGCCAACATTTGCAGGGCATTGTAGACCTTCTCAGGACCCTAGCTTGTGTCCCCTTCACTAGTCTTTTCAAAAGCCTGGTGTTTTACAGGTACCTCTCTCTTTCCTCCAAGTTCTTTGTGGTGCTTCACTGCTGCACCTGCTTTGGCTAACTGGGTCCCATTACTAGTCCACCCCAGTGTGACAGTCCTGTCTTGTTGTGTCGACTTAATGTTGCTGCCACGCTTCTACTGTGTTTTCCACTATGTGATACCAGCACTCTCTGAGCCTGACTCTGATCTCTGTTCCACCAGTGTCAATCTGGAGTAACCCACTCAAGTCAAGGGGCTGATTGGCCGATGCACTGCATCTTGTGTGATTGTTTACACTTGTGCAAAGCAGGTGTAAAATTGTACCAGATTAGAATGGCAGCGTGTTACACACAGAGCAGGGCAAAAGAAAATCGGGCCCAGGGTGCTTACTGTAGATTTACACTTGTTTAACAGAGGTCAGAATCTGGCCCTCAGAGTTTAACTCTTCATCTGTGTTTTAAGATGTTAAGATTGCTTGAGAGACCACAATGGCCAGGATCAGTAGGATTTGGCCTGTTAGGGTACGTCCAGACTACCCGCTGTATCGGCGGGTAGCGATCGATTTATCGGGGATCGATATATTGCGTCTCGTTAAGACGCGATATATCGATCCCTGAATGCACTCCCCATCGACTACGGAACTCCACCGGAGCAAGCGGTGGTAGCGGAGTCGACGGGGGAGCCACGGCCGTCGATCCCGCGCCATAAGGACGGGAGGTAAGTCAGAATAAGATATGTCAACTTCAGCTACGGTATTCCCATAGCTGAAGTTGCGTATCTTACATCAACACCCCCACTACCCCTCCCCCCAGTGTAGACCAGGCCTTAGTTGCAGCTTTGGTGCAACTGATGAAGCAGGTTACTTACGGGGTACACAACAGGAATGTAGCTGCATTACACCCCTTGATATCTTCACAAAATGCTGAAAGCTGGACCATGACCCAAAGCCTGTGTATCTGGGTGTTATACTGGGCTGTGCTTTGACAGGACTAGTAGACAGTCAGTTGAATGAAACCGTTCATATGATAACAGGTACCATGAGACTGACCAACCTAGCTTAGCTACCCATTCTGTCCAATAGTGCCTCTCTGGACATTAGGCAGCAAGTCACCTTGCAGAATTTGCTCCATAGGGTACAAGACTTGCCACATCTATCCCTGTTTAAAAGTGGGTTTAATTTACTGAGCCACTGTTTCAGCTCAAGGCACCCCACTTGGAGAGTTCCCCTAAGGTGGGAGTTCTCAACCTTTTTCTTTTTGAGGCCCCCCCCAGCATGCTATAAATCCTCCATGGCCCACCTGTGTCACAACAACTGATTTTCTGCATATAAAAGCCAAGGTCGGCATTAGGGAGTAGGAAACAGGGCAATTGCTTGGGGCCCCATGCCACAGGGACCCCTGCGAAGCTAAGTTGCTCAGGCTTTGGCTTCAGCCACAGTTGACAAGGCTCAGGGCCCTGGACTTCAGCCCCATCTTTGGGTGCTCCATCTTTGGGTAGAAATCAATCGCTTCAGAGGTGGAATGACCATGACTCCCCCTTTTGCCACCATGGCTGTTAAAAAGATGTAGGTCGTATATTTGCAAGTTGCTTCTATCAAACAGGACTATCTGGTTCCATCCTGGACATTGTACAATGCTCTTCCCTCATCTGTTGACTGGTTAAGACACTTAGATCAACACGCTTGACTTGACTATCTATGCAGATGTATATATCTCCACGCGTTCCCTTTCTCCTTTGCCCACTCACAAACTCATCCCTGAAACTCTGAGGCTTTGCAGGTGTTATGTTTAAACCCGAATACTGCAGGATCAATAACACAACTGCACAGTCTTCATCCTGAGGGAGACCAGGCTGAGCTCCCTAATCTGCGGCATTGCTCATTTTTCTGGGGTGACGGGTGCGTACCCCTATAAAGAAATAAACTTGTATTTCAAGCATGTTTCTTGCATCAGCATAGGAAGGAACAAAAAGCAGTGGGGTTGGCACACAATGAAGTGATAGTGATATAAATTAGCAGACTGCGTAGGCACACAGCTCTACAAAGCCAATAGGGTCCTACACGTATGTGATAACTCAAATGCTATCGTTTATCCCATAATCAGCCAACGCTCTGTCTTTGTGTCTAGCTCCCCTGCCATCCACATTTCGAGGGGCCCATTCTGCATGCTTTGCGCACCCAAAACTCCAGCTGAAGTCAGTGGGAGGAGTTCTTCCTCTTGGTCTCCTGGCTTGGATTGATCCTAGCAGCAGTTTACAGTCTGACACCTCCTGTGGTAGGGGACTATACTCTGCACATGCAGAGGGGATGGATTTGAGGATCCAGTAGATCACCAAACACTGCGTTCTGCTCTTTCTCCCCCCTGACCCCAAAGATGAGAACATGGTCAGGCATCCCTGTAGCCAGAGAAACCTGCTAGTGCTGTCCATGCAGCGTCTCTTCTTAGTGAGCAACAAGAGACTCCTCGTTAAGAAACAGTCGTGTCAATTCTGTATATCCGTGGGAAAGGCCCATTTCAACTCTCCTTCAGGCTTAGCCATCTAGCCTGTGTATTTTTCCAGTGGGTACCTTGTTAGTGAGCTCTTGGCATCTCTGTGTTATAAGACTAGACCCCAAGGCAGTGCCACATACTATGCATGAACTTTAGGTGTAACAGAAAACCACAGCGATAGTGCATTCAGAAGGGGTCCCCTCCCCCCCACCCCCAACCCCCAGGTGCGGTGATACTTATTCCCATGATTTTCTTAAGCTGTTTTTTCCCCTGGTTGCAGCTTTCTTTGTCTCCATGGCAGCTGCGCCTGTAAATTTACAGGTTTCAGAGTAGCAGCCGTGTTAGTCTGTATCCGCAAAAAGAGCAGGGGAACTTGTGGCACCTTAGAGACTAACACATTTATTTGAGCGTAAGCTTTCGTGGACTACAGCCCACTTCATCGGATGCACAGAATGGAACATATAGTGAGGAGATATATATACACACTACAGAGAGCATGAAAAGGTGGGAGTTGTCTTACCAACTCTGAGAGGCCAATTAAGTAAGAGAAAAAAACTTCTGAAGTGATAATCAAGCTAGCCCAGTACAGACAGTTTGATAAGAGGTGTGAGAATACTTACATGGGGAGATAGATTCAATGTTTGTAATGAAATAAAACCTATAGATCACTTTACACCAGCTCACTAGAAGGTTATTAAGCGTTATCTCATTGAAAGTTACATAATGCTTTACAGTTCTGCATAGTTCTGAGCAGGAGTGTTGACTATAAAAATGGAATTGTTTGCAGGGTGTGGTGGGGTTGTTGCTTATGGTTGGTTAAAAAAACAAACTACTTTGTTTCCCAGTAATAGTTCAACAGCTGCTGTTTGCCTCTGGGTACTTTTACTTTGAGTTTGAGAACATGCATAGGCCTCAATTCTGCAGTCTGATCTGGGCAGAGGGCCCTTTATAGGCAAACAGAGTTCCAATGAAATGAGCGTGTTGGTATTGGGGTCTACCCACGTGCTTCAAATTGCAGGATTGTGGCCACAGTCATTCCTAACCCAGAGCTATCTCATCAGGATTCACTGGTGTGGTTTTTTGCTGTTCCAAAATCCTGGTTGGAGAGCTGGAATAAAATTTTTTTGAAAAACCCAGACTGACTGAATAAACTTTCGTTTCCTCTTTCTGAGTTGCCACTGCACATTAAAGCAGGTGGAAATGTTCAAATGGCTAAGATCATGGCTTCGTGGCCTTTTTCAGGCTACCGTGGCTCAGAGAAAATGGGAATGGATGCCCTGGACAGAAAAAACAACAACCCTCTAACATGTTTCAGGCTCTTTTTTCCCCTCCCAAATGCTCTTTTTAAAGAATTACAAATGCATGTTGGCATAGAAACTACAGAAACTGATTGAAGCATGCAAATGTAAAAGGAGCCTTTTCTGTGTGAACAACATGGACTGAGTCTCAGAAAAAGCTGGCTAAAATCTTTTACAAGGCAAAGAAAATTGTCCAGATGTTGTTGGAATTATCATGGCACTAAATATTTAGGGTTTTTAATTTGCATTTAAAATTCAAAAAGGCTCTAATGTAGGGAATGCAGATATATTACCATTGGGTTTTCTTCCCCTCCCTCCTTCTTTTGAAAGAATTTATGGCCTACCAATATTACTGAAATCTGTTTGGCTTTGAATAGTGCCAAATCCTCATTAAAAATGTGGCTATTTCTGTGGTTTAATCTGTTGGAAAGGTACCCGAGATCCAGTTATGTTCAATTAAGGAATAATATTGGCGTGGCTGTTGTTTGAAATATTAAATGTGGCAGTCGGCACACCAAGCAAAATGTTTGCACATTTTAATCGCTTAATGATTAATCTCGTAGTTTAGTCCGAGACATGATCTGGAGTGCTTAAAACTGTCCCAGCTCTCCGTTTGGAAGGGAAATCTTTGCTTCCTTTCCCCCTGAAACACCCAAAGAGTAACACAGTATCTCCTGCACCTTGCTTCCACTCACTTCCTCTTCAGCTGGCTAGCACAACTGCAGTACCATGAGCTGAAGGAAGCTGTGGAGCATTGTAAGAAAACTCTCACTGAGCATGCTCCTCAGCACCTACCGTGGGGTTGGAACTCATGGACAGACCAGTGTAGGCCTCTGAAATCTTTGATGAAAATCTCAAAAGCCAGCACAGCCAAACAGAGGTATGGATCACGTCGAGCTTTATTTAAGAGGTTTTTACTGCTGATTCTTCTGTCCTTTGGGGTTTTCTAAAGACTGTCTTAGAGGAAATGCTTCTCTAAACTTAAATGGCTTAGCAGCACATATCAGTAGTTTGTCTCTCTGATATTTTATCTGCTCTGCTGAAGGCCAGGCTAGTTCTGGTAGCATGGAACCTTTGCACTTTTCATTTGTGCTGTGTAAGGTGCCATTTCTAAGGTGCTGCCTTTTGCTTGCATGCTGCTGCTGTTGGAAATATTCCCTTTTCATGTGTTCCTTCAGAAGCAGGTAAGGCCACAAATTGCAACGTCAGTTGATTTATTTATTTTTAATTGCCTGTGGTAAGTCCCACCAAGTCTTTCTCTCTTTAATGAAGCAGAATTAAGGCAACCCTTCGTCGTTTTGAGTGTTGAAGTAAGTAGGCAAAGAGAGCCATGAAATGCAGCTTACAAACCACAGTGCCTTGGGATCCATTCATAATGTATAGATATGGAGAAAAGATAAGGGCTGGGTGGATTTGTTGCATAGCATTTTGGGGACTGTTTACTTTGAATATTACATTTTCCAGAGTTCAATAATAGTTTTGTTGATTATTTTCTTTTTTAAAGACAGAAATGAGGGTAACCCTGGTAAATAGGCCCGTTTTTAAAAAAACCGTTGAGTCCTTATTTTGGATTTTTTGCCTTGGTTTTCAGATGATGTTGTATTAAAATGGGCATCTAGGAGAAAGGTCTGTGCAGTTTCTTAAATAGCATAATTCTAGAAGAACGTTACTAAACAGCATTGTGTTGCCCTGGAGTGTGTAGCATTCGCACCCCATCAGTTAAATATGTGATCATTCCGATTTCAAAGGGGCACTGTTTAAGGTCAATAGGCCCATAACTCGATCGATTTCCCCCTCCCCCCTTCTGACTTAAAACTCCATGTAATTCTTTCTGTTTGAGGGTTTGGATTAAAATAAATAATTAGTGCAATTTCCATTTTTTTTTTTAAATTTAAAAATTGGCATCAGTAGCCTAGTTCTCATGAGCAAGCAACCCTACAATAACAAATCAGGTTGCTAAGTCATAATGCTGAAAAATCAATTAGTGGTTTTTTTTGGATAAATATAAAGCACCTGGCGATGGCATCACTCTCATTTTTTTCAATAAAACGTCCAATAATAAACCCGCCTGCAAGGGCGGGTGGGGAAGGAAGCCAGCTTCAAGAGGGAAATAGGTGTCAAAGGATTCTTCTTGGTGACTGTGAAATGCACCTGAGCAGTGGGCTTTGGAGCACTGATGCTTTCCTGTGATATAGGTTCTGCAGGGGTGCTTCCTGAAATTCATCCCTCCCATCTGCCCTCTTTCTCCTGCATACCACACAAACCACAATTAATTGGGCTTTGTGCTGAGAATGCCGCTGGGGACAGGGGAGGGACAAAATCCACCCCAGAGACATGAACAGACATAACTGCTTTTCCAGTCCGCGGACTGGTAAGTGGTCACAGCCTATTCATGCCCCTGTGTGGGAGTTCTGGTTACTGTATCCAAGTGCCAATCCAGTAGTCCCTCTGTTCCAGCCTAATCAGGTTTGCTGGAGAGTCCCCAAACATGGAGCTGGCTCCTGCAAACTGCTGGCTTGTTTTACTCCAGCCCAGGAAACCACTTGAAGCATGTGAACAGTCCTCCTTAAAGTGCCTTGCTTGACTGGGGTCAGAGGGCTCTGCACCTGGCAGGATTGAGCCCCTGGTGCACAGGGGATAAGGATGCAGACACATTCTGCATGGCCATTCTAGAAGCCTCCTCCCCCCACAGTGACAATGGGAGGCTTAGATGCTGCCTTGCACAGGCCTTCTGCACCTGGGTGCTCTTCACCTTTTCAGAGTAAATCTGGATGCCGGAGTGTTGAACTCGATGGCGTAGGCACTGTCTTTTGGAATCCTTAGTCTACAGTGGGATACTGACAGTGCCTGTGCCCATGAGTAAAAATATCTGATGTAAGAGGTAGGGGCTGCGACCTAGCAGAGAATCCAGACAAATATAAGTGAACAGGAACCCTGTATTTCCAAAGGTCCTGCTTTGCAAAAGCGTTTTTGAGGGGAGATTTTAATTCCAAAATGTATTTCCTCCACCGATTTTTAGGGAAACTTTCCGGCATAGTTACAGTAAGATAATTATTCTGCTACAGTTATATTGGGATAAATCCTGGCTTTTTAAGTGGAGTAATTATGCTGGAATAAAGTCATTTAATTTCAGAATAGTGTGTCCACATGGGGACATATACTGATATATATAACGGGATAATTATTCTGGTATAACTAGCCCTTACTAGTGGCTGTTCCATCACTCAAAAGGTAAAAGGTTGGAAGAGCTTCAAAAAAGCCAGGAGCCCTTCCCCCTATTCCCTGGCCATACACACACATTCTACTGTTTGGATACTTAACAAGGAAGAAGATCTGTGTCTATCCCAGGGGTCGGCAACCTTTCAGAAGTGGTGTGCCAAGTCTTCATTTATTCACTCTAATTTAAGTTTTGCGTGCCAGTAATACATTTTAACGGTTTTAGAAGGTCTCTTTCAATAAGTCTATAATATATAACTAAACTATTGTTACGTATCAGAGGGGTAGCCGTATTAGTCTGGATCTGTAAAAAAGCAACAGATAGTCCTGTGGCACCTTTAAGACTAACAGATGTATTGGAGCATGAGCTTTCGTGGGTGAATGCCCACTTCGTCAGACACATGTAATGGAAATTTCCAGAGGCAGGTATAAATTGTTGTATGTAAAGTAAATAAGGTTTTAAAAATGTTTAACAAGCTTCATTTAAAATTGAATTAAAATGCAGAGCCCCCTGGACTGGTGGCCAGGACCCGGGCAGTGTGAGTGCCACTGAAAATCAGCTCGTGTGCCGCCTTTGGCATGTGTGCCATAGGTTGCCTACCCCTGGTCTACCCCTGGTGTGCCATAGGTTGCCTACCCCTAGGTTAAATTAGAGAAAGGAATGTTCTTTGGAATCCTGTACAGACAATGAGAGTGGGGACACAGGTCCTAGTAAGCTGTGCTTCCTCCTCACTGGCCGGCTCAGGGGAGTGTGTGTATGTGTTTTGTGGTTTGATTTTTACAGTTTCTGAGACAGGGGATTTGGCAGAGTTTTCAAGCAAGCTCACCTGTTTTTGGAGGACAGCAGCTGCCAATTAACTCTGCTGCCTGGACACCTTCATCCCCAGCATTTTGAGGACCAGCAGGATCTGTGCTCCAACTACCATCTGAAGGGGTCCATAGGAAGAGGATTATAAATGGAGTGTGGGGGAGGGGATGTCATTGGGAGAGCGGGGGAAAAAGAGGAGAAAGAAAACACTGATGGTAAAAATAGGGGAAGAGAGACCAGATCAGAAGAAGAAAAACTTGGCATAGAGGATGAGGAAGAAGAGAAATGCACTTGAAACGTTTAAGGGGATGAACAATTCTAGACAAACTCGTGGAAGAGAAAGCCCAGATGTTAAAAAAAGACTGAAGAAAAGACACCTAAAGATACAGAGAGAAAGGTGGAGAATGGATGAAAAGGGCAAAGGATGTGGGAGGGGAAGAAGCAAGACCCAGTAACTTACCCCTGTGTTATGTAACAAGATGTTTGCTTTATCCATCATGTGAACCTGTGATTAAATGGTGATTTGGCTGTTGAAAAAATAAATCTGAAAATTGTGCTGGCATTGGACTGAGAGGGATGACCCTGCCCTTCCCCCAACCTGACCCCCCCCCCCCCCCGGAGGCAGTAGATTCCCCTCATTTAAGACACTGCAGCTGGCTGAGTAATGTCTTGATGCTTAGAGGCCCTGATAAAGCATGTGAATGGCCATGTGCAAAGAGAGTTTAGGAGGATTATACTCTGCTAGTGAATACATATTCTGTGTCACTCATGCTTCCTAAGGCATGGCAATAGCCTGCCTACCTTGTTCTCAAACACTATAAAATGACTATCACAATCTTAGGCTCTGTCTTGACTGCTAAAAGAGGTGTGTTTTTTCCTCAAGATCGCTGTGGTGAAATAGCTATCTTAATGTGAGATCCTAGTGGAGACAAGATATAGGTAGGTTTGACCTCAGTGTAGGTCAGCACTATACCGCCGACCTGGGGTTCACCTCAACTAGCAACATCAAGGTAAACACTACAGTGCCTTCTCTCTGTTAGGATTTTCTATCGAGCTGGCTATCTCAAGTGAGTCATCTCAATGTCAAACATGCACCTCTTTTTTTGCAGTGAAGACACAGACACAATTTAAAAACTTTCCCCCTCTCCGGAGGTGCCCCTGTTTTCAATGAATGTAACATTTAAAGGCGATTTTGGGAACCAGGCAGTGTGAGAGTTGGTTTCGGAAATGAAGCGTGCCCTTGATAAACACTACGAGGTAGGTTGCGATGAAAATGGCTGTCTGGATAGAGTACCTAATGGAACAGTCTCCTTCGCCAAAGCTTTAGCTGTCCCGCTTCTCAATGCGTTCTGTAAATGGGACAGAGAACCTGCTTTAATATTTTGCATGGCAAAATGCGGCATATCAGTACATGGGCTGACATCGAATCATAGAAATGTGGGACTGCAAGGGACCTCAAGAGACCATCAAGTCCAGCCGCATGGGCTGAGGCAGGACCAAGTAAACCTAGACCATCCCAGACAGCTGTTTGTCTAACCTGCTCTTAAAAACCTCCAATGACCAGGATTCAGCAACTTTAAATCCATCATGATCCTGATGGAGCACTGTTTGGATGTAGTTTTTATAAGCGAAGTGACAGCGGCTATTTCCCCTTCCTTTTCCTCAAATAGAGTGAGAGATGCCTAGAGTTAAGCATAATTGTGTGAACAGTAGCATTACGGGGGACAAAAGAAATGGCTGCAAGAGAAATAAAATTGTGCTAGAAATGAAGGAGTGAAAAATCCACTGGACTCTCTCATTTGTTTAGCATGCGCATGAGTGTCCACTTTCCACAATTTAGATCTGAACAGAATGTCTGATTTAGTAGCATCCCTCACTGCAGAGAGAGTTCTGCTTTATGAAGATGTGGCATTAGCATTTTGCTACAGACTGGGGCATTGGTATTATACTGACGCGGGGATAAATAAAGGTTTTGATGTACTTTTATTATTTATAACCGTGAGCCATGTTTCTCGTGTTTTCAGTTTGTGTGTTGGGATGGATGAAGGCTGCTTGTTTGATTCATGACATTCATTCCAGTCTCTCTGGAATGAGGCATGTTTAGATTAGGTATGTAATATGCAGCACTGAACTGGGATTCCAGCAAAGCTTTAGTCACTCCAGAATGGATGGGGAGCATTGAATGTTTTCTGAAATGACAGGCGACTGAGAGTGCCTTAAAACTGATCTTTCAGCCTATTCCTTCCAAAGGGGGTTTTAAAAAAAAAAAGTCTCTGGAGCTCCAGGCAGGTCAGTTTACTGACCTGTAAATATTCACCCTTGTAGGTTTCACACCAACATCTGAGGCACGTCAGGAAGGGGGAATATCAAAAATCCTAGCAGAGTAATGGCAATGCCAAAGGGATTTTCCCATTATCTGCGTTTATATAGTTGTTATCGTGATGTGCCCGAATGGGCCTCTTCCCCACTCCCCCTAAAGGGAGGGAAAGGGAAAATGCTACTTGGCAATCCCTCCCACAACCACATGATGATTCCCTACAAGCAGTCAAGGTTTAAGATACATTTGCATTTAGATCATACATTTGCTTATGCTTAAACCCCAATCCCGCAGAGAGATGGATGTGGACAGACATCTCTGAGGAGCCCTGTTGACTTTGATTAAGGCTCCAGGTAGGCTCTGGGATCTGCCTCCACGATTTTCTTTTGCAGGCTCAGGGCCTTATTTAAGGTCTGTAGTATTTGGGCTTTTCACTCATGAAGTGGAATGGTACAAAGTATACACAGAAAAGAATGAAAAAGAGTATTTTACTTCCTACAAAGGTGTTTCACTATGCACCACATTTTGCCAACCCTATACTGAGTGGTGTCTTACTTTGCAAGTTGTCCCATAGATTTCAGTGGGACCATTGTGGAGGAAAGTACTACGTAATGTGAGTAAGTGAGGGTGGCAGGATCGACCCTTGTTTTCTTGTGTAGTTGAGGCTGTGAGGTGCTTTGCCAGCCCTGATTCGCAGTTCCCATGTTGGTGTTGCTCTCTAGTGACAGCTAAAGACACCAGAGGCTCAAGAAAGGAGCTAAATAATGTTTGCAAGGTGATCTACCAGTATTTAGCTTGACATTAACCTGTTTGGGGAAAGATCACCACACACTGTGCTGAAGCTTAATGAATGCGCCATGGTAACGCTGTATAAAACGCACACCTCACTGCACTGAAGAGGTTTCTGGTTTGCATGTTTTCTACTCCTGACTGTAGGAATGGGATGGCTGGTCCTGGGAATCTTTCTGATTGGCTAAATCCTACCCTCATAGGGGTAAGTGAGGACAAGATTTAACCCCCGAAGTACAACAGGAGTGAGTAGATCAAAGGCCTACAGGGATAAATTGATCAAAGCCATTCAGTCAGCTGAGTCTGAAATATCCTCACTAAGGCTAGTTCTGGTTTTCTGGACAAGATCAAGTGAGCACATACTGGGAATGATCCAGCTACTCATAAGCCTCATGTGAAACTGCAGAGCTTTCCCTTAACAAGAGGGAAATGTTAGCAGCTGCGGCAGGAAAGCAAGCCGACTGGAGTTTATTTAATTGAGGCCTGAATGATCAGGTGGTTGATGACACCTGTGAGTAGGTTCCCTGTCTTAAAAGATCTGGAGCCTGATTTCTCCATTGCCCATGCACACTGTGCGGTCACACTTATGCAAAGGGGGGGTGTAAAATGCTACCAAGTTAGAATAGTAGCGTTTTACTGGTGTAAATGATTGCACAAGGTGCAGGAAAACAGAGGATCCGGCCCCTTGTTCCGAAGAGCAGCCGTACCCTCGATGCAGGATTGTACTGCAAGGCCAGAACCCAATACCGAGTTGTAAAGCTCAGCATTTGGAGAGCTAGTCTGAGCTAGTACAAAACACCGAAATGTGGAGCCCTGGGCCTTTGCATTTTTCTTGCCCAGTGAGAGTTGGGGAAAGAGTAGTTTTTGTCGCTAGACTAAGTTCACCCCAGTGTAACTCCTTTGACTTCCTTGGATTTACACCAAAGACAGACAGGAGCTACTGTGTCTGCGGGAAAGCAAAGAATAGCAGAGAGGCTGGGTTGCTGAATTGAAAACATTTCAAAAGCAAATGGCCACTTTGCTTAGCACAGCCCTCTGAAAGCTCCGAATAATGCAACTAATATTTTGCATTTATCTAGCACCTTCTCTCTGAAGGTCTCAAAGCCACTCCAGATGTTAACAAATAAAGCCTCACATCTTTCTGGGCAGTAGGTGCGTAGTATTATTTCCTACCTAGGAAACCTGGAGCACTGACAGCTTGAAAGGCCAGTTTTGAAAATATTGATCTAGTTCAGGGTGCCTCTGCTTTTTGGGTGCTCGGTCTGAGTCTTGAGGCCTGAGTTTAAGAGGTGCTGAACACTTGCAGCTTCCGTAAGTGTCAATCAGAGCAATAGGCGCTCAGCGCTTCTGAAAATCAGGCCTAAGGTGTCCAAAGTTGGGCATCCAGCATCAGTGACCGTTTTTGAAAACAGGGTTACAGTTGACTTTGGCCAAGATCAGACAGCTAGCCTGTGGCAGACTGAGGCCTTGTCTACATTATGGGGGGAGATCGAGCTAATTTATGCAACTTCAGCTACATGAATAACATAGCTGAAGTCGGCGTACTTGGATCTACTTACTGCGGGGTCCACCCTACGCGATGTCGACTGGAGACTTTCTCCCATCGACTCCCCTTGCACTTCTCGTTCAGGTGGAGTACAGGAGTCGACGGGAGAGCGATCTAGACCTGCTAAATCAACCACTAATGCACCGATCGCCGTGCGTTGAACCCCTGGTAAGTGTAGACAAGCCCTCAGGAACAGAAACTACTTCCCATTCTCCCCTTTTTCTGCCGTGACAAAGGCTTATTCTTATAGAATCATCTTATGGAAGATGAATGTTGGGCCTTTGTCATGGCAAATTGTGGAACATATTTAAATAGGCTGGTTAAATAGGCCAGTGCACCAAATGCCATGGCTACCTTTCCTCATTTAAATTAGTGTTCATACATTTCCAGGAACACGAGTGGCCCCAAGCATTCATTCTTTGTTACTTAGTTATTTGCAAGCAGCACGTGTTGGGGCACTAACAAGGGTGCAGAAAAAAGGGAGAATGGGAGGCAATATTTAAACCTGTTAAGAAGCAAGTGGTCTGACCCGATATTTTTGCATATACTGTTGTTGCCATATTACATTGTTACCAACAAAATTGGCAAATGTTTATCTGTACAAACCACATGATGTAGCAACTCCAGCTGTCAGCTGTCTGACCATATTCTGTGTCCCTGCCACTCTAGCAAAGAAATAATTAAATAATTTTCAGTACAAGTGGTTTTTCTTGCTGGTGGTGGTGACTAACTTCTTGAAGAGTGACCTCTTGTGACACTGGCCAGTTGGTGTACTGGTGTCACAGATTCTAAAACAGCAGGATGCAGTCTGGTTTAAATACAAAGAAGTGCACCGATTAAAAGTAAAACTTTTTGTTTAAATACATTTTTTGTACGATTTTTTTTCCCCCATCAACTAAAAGTTATTTTGGGGGAGGGGAATATATAAAGAAAAAATAATATAGCTGCTACTTCTGTTTGGTAATATTTATGCTTGTTTTAAAATAATTAAGGCTGGGATTTTTAAAGGCATTAGATGCCCACATCCCACTGAATTTTGAAGTCAGACCCAAAGTATCTCAAATTTGGAAACCAAAAGCAGTGGCCTAAATTTTGGCTAAAGTGGCATGCCCAAGGTGACCCAGCAAATCAGTGGCAGGGCCTGGAGTAGAATCTAGGTCTTTGAAGACCCATCCTCATGCTCAGTACACTACACTAAGAGCTTGTCTATACCCCGCTGCAGGGGTGTGAATAGCCGAGCGTCCCAGAGTGCTGAACTGTGACACCCCCATGTTGATGCTGGGAGCATGAACTAAAAGGTTCCTAGGCTGCATTAACGTAATCCTGTTTTGAAGAGGTTTTTGTTAATGTGACTAGGAACCTTTTAGTTCATGCTCCCAGCATCCATATAGGGGTGTTACTGTTCAGCACTCCGGAGTGCTCAGCTATTCACATCCCTACAGTCCAAACTGCAGGGTAGCATAGACGTCGCCTAAGGCCACTTTTCAAACTTTTGGCCTTCTCCTCTCTGTGCCTCAGTTTTCCCATCTATAAAATGGGTAAGTTTCATTATCTCCACCTTTTATACAGCGCTTTGGGATTTAGAGATGAAAAGTGCTAAGTATTTTTATTATTTGTAGTAATAAAATTAATCAGATGATAATTTTTCCTTATAACCAGCTTTAGGTGATTTTAAATGCTCTGTTGGGTATTTAATCTGTCCTTATAGCTGAGACACATAGATAATTAGGGCTGGGAAATGGTCAAAGCCTCCAAGAACATCTACATTGGTTTGGACAAATCTAGTATTATAAGAATAAGCTGCAGGAGGTAAAGACGTACATTTGTGGGTGGTTGGCTGGAGAATTTGCCTTTGGGGTTACAGTATTTCAGACTGGGCTATGATTGGAAAATTGCATTAAACCAGTTAAATGCCTTTCACTGTCAGTTGAAAAGTCAATGTACTGACAGTGGATTTGCTTTTAAGCTAGGGCTTCATGCTCTAACATGGTGGTTCTCAACCAGGGGTACACGTATCCCTGGGGGTACACAGAGATCTTCCGGGGTACATCAACTCGTCTAGAGATTTGCCTAATTTTACAACAGGCTACAGAAAAAGCACTAGCAAAGTCAGTGCAAACTAAAATTTCATACAGACAGTGACTTGTTTTTACTGCTCTATCTGTAATGCTATGATTTTGGCACGGGTATTTTTATTAAGTCATGGACAGGGCGTGGGCAATAACAATAAAATCATGGAAACGTACACAGGGCTGGCATTAGGGGGTAGCCAGCAGGGCGATTGTCCGGGGCCTCACACCACAGAGGCCCTCGCGAAGCTAAGTTACGGGTGGTGGGGCTCGGGTTTCGGCTTCGCAAGTGAAAACCAGGCTCAAGCATCACTCTGAAAGGTAAGTACAATATTTGTATTCCAGTCGCTTTATTTTATAATGATATGGTAAAAATGAGTCCATAATAGTGGGCTGTGACACTTCTGTGCTTTTGATGTCTGATTTTATAAGCAAGTAGTTATTAAGTGAGGTGGAACTTGGGGTATGCAAGTCAAGTCAGACTCCTGAAAGGGGCACAGGAGTCTGGAGAGGTTGGGAACCACTGATCTGAGGCAGTTTCCCTTGACACGTGCAAGTTTTTAATATCAAATTTTACCCTTCAGGCTACTGCCTGGGTTCTACTGTGAGCATGTTCCAGTGGGTCACAAGGTCGTTCCATCAGTAAATTGGCATTTTCAAGCAGAAGGCCTCTTCTTATCCCTCTGATGGATAAGAGCTGAAGGCCTGATTTTAAAAACTTCCAAGCACCCTCGTTGCAGATTAACCTTTGGACAGAGTACTATTGAAAATTAGGTGCTCGATGGCGTGAGGTCTCAGTGCCTTGCTCTCCATTTGCAAGAAAGAAATGCAGTTTTACTAGATATTGGTGATGTGGCCGCATTCTGTGGATCTATTATCTACATATAAACAATAAGTCATCAATTATGAGGACTTGAAGGTGGTTTGCTTTGTTTTTGTAAATCAAGTAAAGGTAAACACTTAGCTTTTACCATTAAAAGACAATTTAAATAGGACAGAGGTTTGTTTGTATGTTGCATCCCTTTCCCTGTCTCTGTAGCTTGCCTGGTTTCTTGGGCATCTTATTCTGTATTTGGAAAGTGCCTCCCACACTGCGGGTTGCATTCAGGATAACAATATGAGGTATGTTGGGACCAGTTCTCCTTTCACCTCAGTATCTCCATTGATTTCATTGCTGTTACTTGTGATTTACACACATGTAAGGGAGAATCGGGCCTGTGCCAACTCAGGCAGATATTGCACGCTGGCCTTGAGGCCCAGCTTGTTTTAAGATGAACTCTGTGCTGAGTCAGTCTTCAGAAGAATATGTTTAAGGAGCCATCACTTTATTTGCTCTTTTATGTGTGTTCATTTGACTTCCTGCGTCCTGATTTTCAAGCCCTGGCAACACCAAATGAAGTCAGTGGGAGCTGCAGGTGCTAAGCACCTCTGCAGATCAGGCTCTAGATCATTCAACACTAATACTTAATGTTTCTCCCTCGTTGCCCTCCTTCCTGTCCACACAAAGAGGTTATGTGTCATCACCAGAGGATTTATAGCCTTCAGCTCGAGGACCTTTCGGTGTGAACAGCCCTACGAGAAGAGTTATGACTGTGAAGAAAGGAAGCCTTTGCACATAAACCCTAATGCATGCCCTTGGCCTGACACTTTGGAGATAAAACTAACAAAACAAATCTGGGAAGGTTACTGTTTCTATTGGACATGTTGCCGCTCTTCAGTCTGTGTTGATGGCAGGTGTATGTTGAACTGTGCTAACATACCTTGTGGAACTGTGTTAAGGGTTTCCCACTTAGTCTGTTCATCCACTGGAAACAGAGTACCTAGTCTAGGGTAAGCGATTGAATCTTGATTTCCTTTCTTCCTTTCTTTCTTTCCCCACCACTTCCCAAGGAAACAAAGCAAATGCCTTGGGCAGATAGCTACTGAAAAGGGGTTTTTATATAGTTGCAAGCCAGTCTGTCCCTTTCATGAACAGTTGGCTTGCTGCACTGACTATTGATAGTTCTGCAAGAACCTTGATGGTATGTGGAGCAGTTTTAATTCCTTTTTATCAACAAGAGTTGCAGGTACATCTTCCTTTTTTTTTTTTTTTTTTTAAAAAAGGCAATGCTTACAAATTGGTCTTTGTTTCCAAGGAAACAAACCTGACATGCTTGAGCTGCGCTAGTTGCAAATGCTTACATTTAGCAGACATGCCGCAGGATTATATGGTCTGCATATTATTTTTAAATTACCTTCAATTTAAAGGTAAAGAGAGGAGGAGGGGGATGGCATTCGTCAGCAGACTATGCCAATTTGTGCTTAATTAAAACCTATATAATCTCTTAGATTTGCCTATTATGGTGTAAGGAGAACACTGTCCTGCATTGAAAATGATGGACCCACTACACATTCCCATAAAGGAAGTGTCATGGGGCCAAATGGCCACTTCAGTGTGTGAGTATGGGTGATGTCATGAAATGTTTTGGGAGAACTAAAGGCTTGAGTGGACACAAACACACACTTTTTACATAGTAAATTTATCATGGGTCACTTTACCAAATGTGTTATACTCTGGTGAAATGCATCTCACTGATGCTCTGCTCGAAAGGATGTGTCAAAAGTGAATGTCATTCCTTTGAGAGTGAACAGGAAGCCATCATCAGCACTTTACTACCCCAAAATAATTTGGTTAAAGCAAAACACCACTAGTTGGCTATAGAGTGCTATCTTGAATTTGTGTGTGTGTGTGTGTATATATATAAATTGTGAATTCATTGTATACCAAATGTAAGCTACATGCGAGAAATGTCCACCTGGCT
Organism: Trachemys scripta elegans; assembly: GCF_013100865.1. Taxonomy (NCBI): domain Eukaryota; kingdom Metazoa; phylum Chordata; order Testudines; family Emydidae; genus Trachemys; species Trachemys scripta. The sequence continues at coordinate 7,411,424 of NC_048314.1, forward strand.
CGTGAGTATGCTGTAGATAAATGAAAACGGTACATTTAACTTGGTTTATTGCATTAAATATATTTTAGTCCCCTTTTTATCATTTGGGTGGCTCTAATTGCCTCCTTGGAAATTTAGCTTAGAAAAAGATGCACTCTCCTGACCCAACTACCAGCTAAGCTAGTCCAGGGCTTGTGTGAAATGCTGTGTTGTGAATATCAGGTTGTTCTTCGAGGGCTCAAAACATTTGCATTGCAGCAGACACTGTACACGAACTAAAGAAGTGTTAGTCATGGGATGCATAGAAAACCCCAGTGTCATGTAGTGGTGTGCATGGACAGTTAACTGATTTCCGTGTCCAGAGGTTTTTTGGCTAAGACCCAAGATGAGGAGTATGGTGTAAAATAAAACTTTGTAGGGGCTAATGGCTAGTTTTGTGCCCGTTCCTGCAAACCGTTACTCATACAACTAGTTTTTCCTTATGTAAGTAGTCCTGTTGAACTAATGGGACTACTCACGTCAGTAAGGAGTAAAGGTTTGCAGGAGAAAGTTCATAGTTTTCACAGGAAGAGTAGTTCACAAGATGCACTGTGCCAGTGAAAAATGCCCAATGGACTTCAATATTCAGTGACTTTGCCTATTTTGTAATTTGTAAAGCAGTTTGGAGGGATAAAATACTCTGTATTTTGATGAATTAGTGTTGAAAAATGAATTGAGGGTTGACTGGACAATGACAAATATCCTTGTTTGGTTTCTTAAAAAGTAATTTGATGTGTGTTGCAATTTTCTTTTCCCATCATGCGTTGTAACTTTCCTTTGGAATAGTTTTCCAGGTAATAGAGAATAAATTAAGGTAGATTTAGCTTTAAGATGAAAAGCACTATTTGCATAGTGCACTCAAAGCATCAGTTTAAGTCTGCTGTAAATGCATTTTTTAATGACTTCTGATGAAAATGTTCTCATCTGTGAAAGGCCTAAGGTGAAAATATGCTTGTTTCAGTGTCTCTGTTAAATGCTACTTTTTGCATAAGGCTTGCCAGAGACAAGATGTTCTCCTTGCTTTTGTTCTAAAATAACGCTTGACAACTGAAAATGCAGCCTGCATTCCACATATTGAAAGATTAACCTTGATGACACAGTGGATGGAAACAGTGAGGTTGACTGGATCATGATGAATCCTGCACCTTTTTTTGCTAATGACACTTCCTTATGCTTACATTTCATTAAAGCTCTGAAATGGCTGAAGATGCCTTTACTGAGCATGCTCCAGGGTTGAAGCTGCACCCATAGAGTGAGATGGATTTGTGGCTGAAGGAGTTATAGGCCTGAAGTCAGGATCTGGAAGGAAACAGCAGCTCTCTTCAGACAGAACCACAGAGGTAGGGGAATTCTGGAAATTTAATTCACGTGCCATGGGGCTTCCGTAGGGATTCTGACTTGGGAGTAAATAGACCAGATGAAGTGGTTCTTGAGGAAAGTGTTGGAATTGATTCAAAAGCAGCATAGTTAACCACTCACATAAGATGGCTTCAAACTGCTTCCTGCTGATCAGCGTGGAGGATTTTAAAATAATGACCTTTACTGACTTGCAAACCTATATAAAGAAAGAACCTGTCTAATGTTCGGGTTATGACATAAAGCAACAACAGGCAGGCCACTCGGAAACAGGGCTGGCAGCGAAGGCTTTGGCTTTGTCTGATTGTGCCTTCATGTTGGAGAACATGTGATCACGCTCAGTGTAGGATTGTGGTAACTCAGTTGTTAATTATTATTATTTGTAACCCTGAAAAGGAACAGATCTACATTTCAGTTTGAATCCAAAGCTGTTTGGGGTTATGGGAGTGCAAAGGAATGTAAAACGAACTCCTTTTTTTATTTTGCATTCCAATGATTATAAACAAATTAAACTCCATGAAATCAATTGTCTTTCTAATTTTGCAAGAAGTGGGAAAATATATATATTTTGCTCCTTGGCCGACACGGTGATTTATGCTAGTTGTCAGCCTGGAGTCAACAGGGTTTAGTGTTGGCAAGTACGTTTGAAGGGAAGAACAGCAACGTGTTATCTGTGTTGGGTTGGGTTTTTGCATTGGGTGTGCAGTTGTTAGCTTTTTCCATGGGATTTTTAATCACCAGCTGACTGGTGCAGTAGGAGGAGGTGATTGACTTCAGTTGGTGTACTAGCAAGCCACATGGTATAGTGCTAATAAAACATTTACATTTGCTGTCAGTGTTTGTTGTGGGGAGGTATAATGACAGTCTCACTTAGTGTAGAGAAAGGAGGAAGTTTGGTGATTATAGAAACATCTAGTCAGTGCCGAGATACTGTATATACTGTATGGGAAACATTGTATTGGCTGTCCAAATTCATATCAGCCTGGTTCTAAAAAAAGTTACAAATGAGGGTAGCCTATTTAGAACAGTATGAAGAATGGAGCTTTGGAATGACTGTATGAAGTTAGTGCATTTTGCTTTTTTCATTAACAGAAGTCTCTCTGATTACAGTCCATCTTTAGACTACATCCAGTAAAGTAGTTCGACTCTTTAGGACAACTCTGGTTGTTCTTCACAATGTATTTTAGTGTGTAAATGTTTGAGTGAAACCTGCAGGTTTTGATTTTATTGCTTAGTTCCAGATGATTGCCTTACATGGTTAGATCAATCTGTTGAGTGATGAGTCAGTTTATTGCCTAAATTAACTTGCATATTTATTGCCCAAACCTGCATTTCTTGCACATCCAATTCTCCCATTGCCTTTGCTGAGAGTTGTCGGGGCACAAGGAAGGCATGATGCAATCCTTAAATGGCTTGTTTGATTTAGCAACTTTGTAGTAAGTTTGGTGTCAGTTTTAAAGTGCCTTTCAGAAGGTCTGTCCTGCGCCTCAGACATCTATGCTACAGGTCTGGATGTATAGCATTTCTCATTAGTAATAGGTGATGGTGCACTAATAGTGGAGAAATGTATGAGGAAAAAATAAGCGTATGTATGAAATACATGCATTGTGACAATGCAGTTTATAAGCAATGCTTTCATTTTCATTGGCTCACATGTGGAATATATTTATAGCTTTTTATGATTGATCTCATTGGCTTCTTCCCCCTCCCCCCACTGAGTTTCTGGTGTTGAGAAAATTGAGGCTGAAATTATCATGTATGGTCAAGTCTCCTGGAGGAGGAAGTTTGACTTAATAGTTTCAGACACTAAGGCTCATGTGACACTTTTCTACTGTGCTTGTGTGAAAGGTAAGATAGCCTTAAAGGTCCACTGCCACCTCATGGCAATGGCTGAAAAACAATCCTTTTAGAGACAATTGAGTGTACACATCATGCTTTCTGTATTTCTCTCCCCTTATTGCTAGTGATATTTGCATGAAGACAGGATCTTTGCTTTTAAGAGTTCATTTCCTCCTGCTCTCCCTTACACAAATTCATTATGTCCACCGAATCACTTACAGAGCCATCATGTGATATTGCAACCAGAGGTTGATGATTTTGGGGAATTAATAAAAGCAACATGAACAGATGAATCCCAAAGATCGTATGTTCATGCGGCTGTCTGTCCCTAACGCTGCAAAATTAGGTGGGAGGTCAGGAGAGGGAAATACAAGAACATAGGAAATTTAGAAGCAGAATTATCTCTAAAATGATCTTCAGCATTTCAGTGGAGCTGCAGCAAAAGTGAGAGTGAATGGGAGCAGCCATCTTTACTGCCTGCTTCACTGACATAAGGCTATGATCATGACTAGTATGACTTCGCTCTGTGGATCCACTGAAATGTCTCTGATCCCTGCCACGTCTCCCCTCCCAAAGAAAAATAACAATACTTTTCTTTGCTGAGCAAATGGTTACTGTGGTTAAAGCAATAAGGTGGATCTCTGTTCTTGAAGGTGAAGTATGCATGATGCAAAGCCTTATTTGTACAGTACAAGCTTCCTGTGTGCAGAAGCTAAATGAAGGGGAAAAGTGGACGTTTTGGATTTCCAAAATAGAAATGTTGATTGCCAAGTAACTGCATGTTAAAGCTGAAGGAATTTGTAAATGAGGATTGTTAGGAATACAGTATGTTCTAAGTTACACCCTATCTGCCCATTATAAATTTAACCTTTTAGTTCTAGGGTTGCTATATCATTGAGAGATTCTGCACATTCTTATAAAAACGCAGGAGCATCTTCCAAAGAGCTCGTATCTCAGCCGCCATCACCATAGCATTCTCCATAGAAAGTCAAAGCGCGCATTTTTACACTTCAGAATGGCTAACAGCAGCATCAAACTTGTTGGGATTTTGGCTTTAAAACCTTTGAACACACCCAGCTTTCAGAATGTGGGGTGGAATGTGATCACAGGCGTATAATTCATTAGCTGACCTCTCAGAATATTATCGAATTATGGTTCCTGCGAGGTGCTGAGTGAGCATTCGAATCAATGGGAGCTGAGGGATCCAGCCTTCTGTTTAGGACATAATTCCCCTAAATAATCATTGCGGGAGGAAGGAGGTGTTTTAAGGGATTGTGGTGGAACTGATGAGCAGTTTTTTTAGTAATGGAAAAGTAAGCGAGGGTTCCAAGAGATGCACTCTCATTTCTAGGGAAAGTTACTCTCTCTCTTAAGATCGCCTCTTTGTCGTACTTTTAAGGTAGCTTCAGAGAAGACAGAAAAGCAACTTCATTTCTGGGTAAAAGTGAAGTATGAATTGGAGAGGGTGGCAAAATATTGCTCGTCTTACAGAAGGGAAAACCTCCCTTTTCCTCCCACTTTTATTTCCGTTGTGAAAATGGCATATATAATGGTGTAAATGAAGCAAAAGCCTCTTAGAACCATGTATCCTTTGTGAAGGAAGATGGTTGTTCTGCTGTCTCTCTCTTTAAAATATGAGGTCCTAAAAGGATATTCAAATTCTGAATCACAGAACGGAGGCCAGAGAGCCAGGAGTTGTTTTATGGGCCCCTGTAGAACACATTTTTAAAAAGAAACAAGTGATATGCTCTCCCTGACAAAGACAATCCACACTAGAGAGAGTTTGATGGTGAAATTTCTAGGTATACTTGGGTTAATTCAAGGGGAGGGGGAAGGGAAAAATCTTACTTGGAAACAAATTACTGTTTTGTTTAATTTATGTGTGAATTCATTCAACTAACATCCATTTTAGAGAAGGATTTGATTTTCCTGAGGGGTGGATGAAAGGAAAGATCAGTTCAACTTGATTTTACACGTGTAAAGTCACTGAATAGTTAAATTGTTCAACCATCTTCTCATCTGAAATGTCAGTAGTTTTCTGCTTCAATCTGTGTGTGAGAGAGCGAGCGAGTGAGGGGGAGAGAGAGATGCAAAAGATGGCTCCTCTCAATGTCTTGCAAGATCTGTCTAGAAAGAGGTTGTGTCTGTGCACTGCCTGGCTTCCATGAAATGGCTGCAGTTTCCACAACACTGAGAGAAGCTGAAAGGAAATGGTCTCCTATCTGAGCATGCTTACTGTGGCATAGGAACCTGTAGAGGGAGCTAGGTCATGTGGCCTAAGCAGGACTGTTGTTCATGTGGACCAAGAAAGAAACAGCGCAAGAAGCACTGTCTATAGCTTCCATCAAATACCAAGCACCTTAAAACAACAGTGCAGCTTTTCCCAGGGCATCAAACAATAACATGATAGCGTTTGGGTCTGTCGGGACACAGTTAAACTTCAGAGCTGCGAACAAGACTGTTATTTAACTTCACTCGTAGGTATTGTAACTGATTATCTCAATGTGACTTGCAGCATTCCATTGAACGTTAGTTCCAAAAGAAGAAAAAAATTCTCTCCTGAGACATGATGCACACAACAGTGTTACTTTAGGATATTGGCCTTTCGATACCAGTGTGATGCAGCTTATGGTATGTGCAGTGTTTTAAGGGCAGCTTTGAAGCTATTTTTTTCTCTTTTGCTTTCATAAATGTAAAGAACTTGACCATTATCTCACCAACCAATACACAAATAATCTTGATCCTTTTATATAGTGTCATTGTGACGTTGTGAAATATTCCTGGTAAGATGCTAATTGATTGCTTTGCTTGAGTTTTTAGTGTAATTGCTGAAACGTCCCACTATGTTGTTTGAGGATCATCAGTGTTTAGTGCTTTGGAGGAGATGCTTTCAAAATGGAGGGGAGATTTGAAAAGCAAATTGGAGTCTGCATTAACTTCTATTTTCAGTGTCTTTTTAACCTTAGCAGCGAAAACACTTCTAGCATTGAGATGCAGTAAGACATACTGTATTAGTGAACCTACTGAAAGAACGAATACTGTAGCATGCTTTTGTATCATTTTTTTAGCTTCCTCTGAAAATGTGTTTTGACTAAGTTAGCTCATTGACTTTGCATTTGTAATGAATTTCTCTGTATCCATTCCCACATTTTTAATGTTAGTTTTGTAAGATCATGCCAAAAAGAGGTATAGAGGAAATATTAGACCTATTTTAAAGCCATCTTTGGTTAGAACCACAGTAATCTTTTGTAACATTTCTGTCTGAATTGTCAAGGTTGTTTTGTTTTGTCTTAAATAGGTTACCGTTACAACTTCCAGTGATTGATAGAAAGGCCAGAAAAAAATCCCATTATATATGTATTACAACTTAAAGCTGAATCAGACAAAAACCCAGTGGATGAAAGTGATATCCTTGCTTTATTCTGTCATCTCAAATTTTCTTGCTTTATCAATTCTATCCCCTCAGCTTGGACTGGTGTACTTTAACCATTTGGTAGTGAAACTTGTCTGAAGTGCTTGGACAGAGGAAAATAATATTGGTTTAGTTGATGCAGCACTATGGAAGATTCCTGCTGTTGTTTAACCATTACAACTTTTCAAACATGTACTGTATATGGGGAATGGTGCAATAAATACTTGGTTTAGAGCAAATTGAGACTGTTTTCAGCTTGCGACAATAAAAGATCATGACAGTCACATGCATTGTTATGGACATTAAGGGTATGTCTACACTATGAAATTAGGTCGATTTTTATAGAAGTCGATTTTTAGAAATCGATTTTATACAGTCGATTGTGTATGTCCCCACTAAGCGCGTTAAGTCGGCAGAGTGCGTCCTCACTACTGTGGCTAGCATCGACTCACGGAAGCTATCCCACAGTTCCCGCAGTCTCTGCTGCCCATTGGAATTTAGGGTTAAGCTCCCAATGTCTGATAGGGCAAAAACATTGTCACGGTGGTTTTGGGTACATGTTGTCAGTCTCCCCTCCCTCCCTCCTTTCCTCCCTCCCTCCAGGAAAGCAACTGCAGACAATCATTTTGCGCCTTTTTGCCTGGTTTACCCGTGCAGACGCCATAGCATGGCAAGCATGGAGCCCACTCAGCTCACGGCTGCTGTTGTGAGCATTGTAAACACCTTGCGCATTATCCTGCAGTATGTGCAAAACCTGGCTAAGAGACGGCAGCACGAGGACGATTGTGAGGAGGATATGGACACAGATGTTCCTGAAAGTACGGGATGTGGCAAGTGGGACATCATGGCAGCAGTGGGGCTGGTTGATACAGTGGAACGCCGATTCTGGGCCCGGCAAACAAGCACAGACTGGTGGGACCACATAGTGTTGCAGGAATGGGATGATTCCCAGTGGCTGCAAAACTTTCACATGCATAAGGCCATTTTCTTGGAACTCTGTGAGTTGCTTTCCCCTGCCCTGAAGTGCAGGAATACCAAGATGAGAGTTTCCCTGACTGTTGAGAAGTGAGTGGCGATAGGCCTGTGGAAGCTTGCAATGCCTGACTGCTACCGGTCAGTCGGGAATCAATTTGGAGTGGGCAAATCTACTGTGGGGACTGCTGTGATTCAAGTAGCCAACGCAATCACTGACGTTCTGCTATCAAGGGTAGTGACTCTGAGAAATGTACAGGTCATAGTGGATGGCTTTGCTGCAATGGGATTCCCTGACTGTGGTGGGGCAATAGACGGAACACATATCCCTATCTTGGTCCTGGACCACCTTGCCAACCAGTACGTGAACTGCAAGGGGTACTTTTCAATGGTGCTGCAAGCACTGGTGGATCACAAGGGACATTTCACCGACATCAACATGGGATGGCCGGGAAAGGTGCATGACGCTCGCATCTTTAGGAATTCTGTGCCCTTTGAGCAGTTGCAAGAAGGGACTTACTTCCCAGACCAGAAAATTACTGTTGGGGATATTGAAATGCCAATAGTTATCCTTGGAGACCCAGCCTACCCCTTAATGCCATGGCTCATGAAGCCGTACACAGGCACCCTGGACAGTAGTAAGGAGCAGTTCAACTATAGGTTGAGCAAGTGCAGAATGGTGGTAGAATGTGCCTTTGGACGTTTAAAAGCTCGCTGGTGCTGTTTGCTGACTAGGTTAGACCTCAGCGCAACCAGTATTCCCATTGTTATTACTGCTTGCAATGTGCTCCGTAATATCTGTGAGAGTAAGGGGAAGACGTTTGTGGCGGGGTGGGAGGTTGAGGCAAATTGCCTGGCTGCCAGTTTTGAACAGCCAGACACCAGGGTGATTAGAAGAGCACAGGTAGGCATGCTGCGCATCAGAGAGGCTTTGAAAACCAGTTTCATGACTGGCTAGGATATGGTGTGACAGTTGTGTGTGTTTCTCCTTGATGCAAACCCACCCCCTTTGTTGATTTTGATTCCTTGTAAGCCAACCACCCTTCCCTATTCGATCACAGCTGGCAAAGGAAATAATGTCACTATTGTTTTGAAACCATGCATTCTTTCTTTATGAACTAAAAAAAAAAAAAAGGGAGATAACTGATAAGGTAGCCCGGGGGGGTAGCGTGGGATAGGGGAGGAGGGAAGGACAAGGATTCACTGCTTGCCTGCTGCACATTCTCCTCCTCTTCTTCCTCTTCCACAAAATCCTCCTCCCTGTTGCGTGAGACTCCCCCCTTGCTGATGTCCTCGGACAGTGGTGGGGTAGTGGTAGGGTCCCCCCCTAGAATGCCATGCAGCTGATTATAGAAGCGGCATGTATGGGGCTCTGACCCAGAGCGACCATTTATCTCCTTTGTCTTTTGGTAGGCTTGCCTGAGCTCCTTGACTTTCACGCGGCCCTGCTTTGTGTCCCTGTAGTAGCCTCTGTCCATCATGCCCTGTGCAATTTTGGCATATATATTAGCATTTCTTCTTTTTGATCAGAGTTCTGCCTGCACAGCAATCAGATCCAGTGTCTCCTGTTCGCTCCATGGTGGAGCTCGTTTGCGATTCTGGGGGGACTGCACGGTCACCTGTGCTGCTGAGCTCGCCACGCTGACCAAACAGGAAATGAAATTCAAAAGTTCCCGGGGCTTTTCCTGTGTATCTGGCTAGTGCATCGGAGTTGAAAGTGCTGTCCAGAGCAGTCACATTGGAGCACTCTGGGATAGCTCCCGGAGGTTAATAACGTCAATTTGTGTCCGCACTACCCCAAATTTGACCCAGCAAGGTTGATTTTAGCGTTGCTCCTCTCACTGGGGAGGAGTACAGAAGTCGATTTTAAGAGCCCTTTAGGTCGACGGAACGGGGTTGCTTGTGTAGACGCATTCATTATAAAATCGACCTAACACGGCTAAATTCGACCTAACCCTGTAGTGTAGACCAGGGCTACGAGAGGAAAGAAGGGGAATCTAGTCAGATATGGGTTCATAACTCAATGTGAAAACTAGAATTTAGTACACTTGATTCTCATGCAATGTCTGAGGAAAATAAAATCATTGGACATTTCAGTATCTTGCTATGGACTTTTAAGATCTGACACAGGCTAGGTTTTCCTCTTCATCTCAGTCCATTGTGGTGCAGTAAGTTGAATGAGCATTTGTTTTAATCTTGAGAGAGAAGTCTTCAGTCCTAGTTGATGGGAAAGCTGTATTTTCCATATTCAAGAACTAACAGGAGACATTATATTCTATACAAGAATTTCCCTTCCTTCTCTCTTCTCCTCTGTCCTTCCCTACCCCTCCCTTCTCTGTGGGAGGTTTTCCTGAGAAGTATTAAACACAGAAAAACCCCCATTTTGCATTATGATAAATATGTCACTTCTTGCATTTGAATCCAGTCCAGCTGATCTCTGCTTACAGATGTTCCTGCAAGTTGCTCAGGCAGTTTGACTGGGAGCTTTAGCAGATATGGGGATTGCCAAGAGTTTGTGCTTAATTGTTAAATGGAACAGAGACAAACTACTTATGATTTTGAGGCTAAAACTTCTTATTTTATCTTGCCAGCTGAGCTAGTTGTATCATATGTATCTCAAGTTCACTTTCAGTTGGATACTGTAAATTTACCGATTAACCCATGTGCATTTAGCCCAGCATTCAGAGGGTGCACAGTTTAATTACACAGAATATAATTAGCACGAGTGTCTTCAATTTTAAATGCAAATATGCAGCATCTCCTTTTGGAGGCAAGAGCTACTCTTGAAGGCCACTGAAACAGAACACATTATTGCATGGTTTTAAAAGGTTTTTTCAGGCTAGTGATCAGTCTTAGGCGTGGCATTATGTCAGAATGCTGACAGATTATCTTTATTAACTGTGTATTGTACCAGGACAGAGGCAGTATCCCTGTGATGCCTGAGATAATAGTTGTTCCAATGGAAGCCCTGAAGTGTGCAGGTTCTCTGTGAAATGGCTGCAGCTTGGAGTGAGCAGTGAAATGGTCTCCACTGGGCATGCTCACTCTGTAGAGGGAGCTTTTATCACATGAGCAGAAACTGAATCACTGTTCATGAGGATCTGGAATATGCAACTCTTTGAGTCTTCATCAAAAGAAGCCAACAGATGTCTGCAGGTACAGTAACTTCTAGTGTCCATGCTCCATGGGTCATAAATAGCAGATTCCCTCAGGTTGTGTCCACAGACAGACTGTTGTCAGGTAGTAAAGGAGAAACCTTTGAGAGGAGGAAGACAGTTAAGATAATCATGGCTGGATTTTTTTATTTATTTTTTGCCCTACGCAAGGAAGAACAGCACAGCAGAAATATATTACATATTGATGCAGCATGCAGTCTGATGTGTAGGGGGCTTCATTCAAAGGAGGAGATTTAGAGAGTAACCTGCTAAGGGGCTCGCTTTGCATACTTTCTGACTTTTTTCTGATGAGTGTTTTGTTCAGTAGACTGTTGTACACAATTCTGGGTCTTAAATTGTGTGTGGCGAAGGACGCTTGCGCACTCAGATTCTACAAATTCAGTGAGTCATTCACTTATCTAATTTGTTGGGGAGTTCTTTGGTTTTTTTTTTTTTAGCATGGAGTCTCTCTTTCGAATGTGTGGTTCTATATTGAACTCTCCCCCCCATTTCATATAAGTGAGAGGAAAAAACTCTGGAGTCTTTAAACCGTTCGAAGGCTGATCTTTCAAAGACAAAGGAGAGGGCCTGCAGCCACATTTCACCTGCTTGCTAGAAACATTTTGACAGTCTTGGCTTATGTCAAGGAAGCCTACAGTTTTGCTTTTGGGGTGGTAGGAGGATGAAGATGGTATTTTATTGTGGGGAAAGAATCCTTTTTCAATAACCTGCAGTCCAGATCAGGGAATGATTGAACCATTGATATTTCATTTTATTTTATGGCAAAAGGCTCATGCTAGCAGATGATTGAAAATGTTGACTAAAATCCTCACACCTAGTTCTGCCATGTACCTTTTTTGTTTATCTTGTGTATAAAGAGCCTTGTGGTCTAGTTTACCATGGACAAAAAGGACGACATTCAGTGTACGGGGATATACTCCATCCTTGACCTTCAGTGTTGTCCCTTGATTGTTGCAGAGCTTCCAGAATTGCTGATATTACCAACCCCTGCTGGTATGTAAAATCTAGGCCTGTAAAATCTGCTTAAAGTTACTTCCCACACACACACGTGCGTGTGTACATGGACACACATTCTAACTAAGAAGAAAAGGCAAAAATACCATCCTAAAGAAATCTGTCCTACAAATGTAGGGGAAATGACGGACAGTCTGTAACACCCTGCTCCAAATGTCTGTTGTTTATGCGATACTCTGAAAATGTTCCTAAGAATGTCATTTTTCCTCTTTTGAATGCATATTGAGAGCCTGTGTATTAAAGCTGTTGGGGAAGAGACAAGCAAGGTTTCTTTTCCAAAGATAGTACTAAGAAAAAGCAAATTCCCTGCCTGAAAGCGAGTGATCATTTGCAGTCCAGAAAGAATGTGTTTTGGGTTGCAAGTAGGCTTGTGATAGAAATGCTGAGATAACGTTGACTGACTGTGGTGCTAAGAGTGCTCCTGTGTTATCATGGCCATGATGATATCGGCATGATGGAATATTCCTAAGCATTTTAGGCAGTCTGGAATTGCAGACTGAAACCTTGCAAATGCTTTCAAAAGGTGATGCTGAAATGCCCATCCTGTAACCTTCTGTTCTGTTTTAAAATTCTGGGTCAGTTTTCAGCAGTGTTAGGGTTAATAACCATACACCTGTTTGTTTTTAGATCTTCGTTTTTCCCTGTCATATGAAACTGAGCGTTATGCTAGTTCATGTAGTTACAGTACACGTGGCCTAAACCAGCCTTCCAGAAACTTCATGAAAACTTACTAGCCCAGGCCCACTGTGTATTTGCCTCTCCTTGCCATAGTTATTCTGGAGAGAAAAATGATACTGAACTTGCCCTCAAAATTTTTTTTCACTCTTCCCAAGCAAATGGGTGAGTCGGATTTTTTGCTAGTCTAATCTATATAAATCTACGTAGCTTCCTCTGGGTGAGTCAGAAATGTAGCTGATGTTTAGTTACGTGAGGAAAGTCAGGACTTGGTGTAGGATTCAGCTGATTTTATATATAAAACAGCCACATGCCAATTTTCAGAGGTGATCTGCGGACAGGTGCTCTTACTCACTTCCACTGGAGTTGGGAATGCTCAGCAGCTCTGCAAATCAGGCCCTTGGTGATCAAAATAAGACTTCCAGCTTACCTTGGGCCTGATACCTGAGGGTGCTTAGTATCTTGAAGGTTTGGGCTTGCGGTGCGGAGGTGCTGTTTGTATCTGGGTATCGCATGGAACATGAACATCCGGGCTGGTTGTATGGCAACTGGTATGCTGCAAGAGTCCCAATGCCAGTGAGACCTCTCTTGTACGGTACCATCTCCTAATGAAAAAGGATTGCATGCTTCTTTGTACCGTGGAAGGGAAATATTTCATTCAAATAAACAAGGTGTTTAAGACCCTCTGCCAATGTGACTAGCAGGTTTGTAAGGGGGAGGAGGGAGATATGGTTTGACATCAGGTGCCTTTTATTGTGGTTTTTTTTTTTTTTTTAAACAATTCTTCCCTTCCCTTTCTTCTCCTGATACTTGCAAGGGTCAAGGAACTAATGTGGAGACTTCTATTCAACCAGGAATCAGAGAATAACCTTGCCTTCCATTAAAGACTAAAGACTTGAAGCACTTAAAAATACGTGCTAACTGCTGTAGGGCCTTGAAGGAGCTTGTGTTCTTCCTATGCAATCTACTGTCAATACTCTTATTAGAGGCAAAGCTCGAACTTACGGCTCTTAATATCATTTTCAGAGGTCCTTTCTATTACTGTACATTTTAAAGAGGCTTGAAATCAACTCCCCTTCACAAAGGAGAACCTGGAAGTTGTAATGTGGTCTTCCCTAAGTCCCATTTCTCTCTTCCCTCTGTTATGAACCTTCCCCCCCCCCCCCACTTTTTACTTGAACTTCACTTCTTCTAGCACTTTGGATCTTGTGGTGTGCTAGACAGCCTGATTTGTCTCTGGCTATGCTGAGGTGGTGTTGGGGTGGGGGCACAGGGGGTGAGGAGGGTCCTATGGGAAGGTACACTCCCTATGTAAAATGCATGCCAGAACATACAGTAGTCAGTAAAGCAGCAGGAGTGAGACACACAGTATAAGCTAACAGGAATGTGTAAAAAAACCACGTTGATAGCAGGATACTTTTGAATGCTCTAGGAGCCGAATAAGAGCTGTTTAGGCAGTTCCTTCCCCGTCCTTCCTTCTCATCCAAGGCGATTCATTTTCCCTTCAAATTCCATCAGAGAGGTGGAAGATGGTGTGTGTGTGTGGGGGGGGGGGGAAGGTGTAAGAGAAGTCTCCCATGCAAACGTTCCCTGAGTCGCTGCCATATGTCTGAGCAGTAGAATGCCTCGTGCAAAGGAAGCATTTAACAAATTGTCCTTGTTCCAAGGATGAGGAAACTTAGGGCTCTTCTGGCATTTGCTCTTCTTCACAACTCGAAGCTGCTTTCACTTGTAAAGTATGAGGTTAGGCATAAAAGGAGAGAGAGAGAGAACTGGAACACAGAGTAGCTTTAATAGCCTTGCAAGGCTGTTCATGGAGCTCTTGGTGTTAAATGAGGAACTTTTCCCCCTCCTCCTTCGTTTTCCTGTGTGCCTGTGAAAATATTCTGCTTTGCATTTAAAGGGAAAAACTGTATTTGCTGGGATGAAGCCAACTTATTTATTCAAGGGAAATACCATCTTCCCAACCCTTGCTTTTTCAGGGGAAGGTTTGTCAGAGGATGGCACAGTGGGTTGAATATTCGATTTCTAGGTGACATGGAGGTATGGTTGTGATTTGAAGAAGCTAAAATCATGGCTGGCATTTTCCCTTGAAGCCCTCGATGTCTATCTCCCTCCCCCTCACCCCCCAAAAAAGGGTTAACTCTTTCCTGCTAGACTGAACTCTTACAGCAGGTGGATTTTGACCTACAACAAAAAAAACAACAACCCCACAGCGTTAGAATTTGCAGTTTCCAGTGTTTATAATTCTCCTCCCCAGATTGGATTTTTATTGCGTGACATGAACTTGACTGCATCCTGGTTGTAACGAGAGACTTGGTCTGAACAGGGCTGTGAATTAGCTGTTGCTAGTAGAAGCAAATAGGAGCTTCTATTTTACTGTCAAAAAAATGGCAGGTCACTGTGTGTCTGTAAACAATGCAGTTATGAAATGGCAGTGCAAGGCCGAGCTGAGCATGCTCAGGGACAGCCTGTAGGGGGAGGTGATCAGAGAAAGATGATCTAATTCAGTGCAATTCTGGGGATTGAAGGAAAAGACCAGGCTCCATCCTAATGACAGAGCAGAAAAAATACTTCTGGGACTAAGCCTGTAGGCCATAGCTGATAGATTCTGAGGATCTCCTACCTTTAGGACTTCGAGTACTGACCCGTGCTGTTTCGCTTTGTCATTTTCAAGAAGAGTAAAGTCTTGGTGAGGTTTTTCTGTAGTTATTAGAAGAACTGGCCCTAGAGTGCTCTCTCTTTTTTTTGTTTCTCTCTCCCTCCCCCTCTCTCCCTGTCTGTTTCTCAGCTTGCAGGAGTCAATGTAGTGCTACCGGGTCAAGACAACTAACAGATGACACAAAGTGTTGTTTGAAGAGGCTGTGATCCTGAGCGAGGGCCTCTCCGCTCCAAGAAATCACGCTCATTTGGGCTGGGGGAGAGAACTTTATTTTGTGTGTGTCTTTTTCTCGCCTGCCACCCCAGCGTGGCTTCTGAAGTTGGAAATGCGAAGTGAACCCTTTCTGCGACTTCCTCCTGGAGGGGAAGGGAGAGCGAACTGTTCTGCTGGATATGACAGTTTGGTAGGGGGGTGGGCCTTATGGCTCCAAGAGGTGGTTGAGTAATTTCAATGAGAGAAGCATGCCAGTCTTCGTGTTCTAAAAGATCTGTGTTTGCACCCGTTGGGCTTTGCTTCGGATACCCATTCATATTACATTTTATTCTTGTTAGTCTTCTGGGGGCCTGAAGTTTCTAAAATGGATATTTGTAGCCAGTGGGAGAGTTTCGCTTTTGCTACAGATAATGATGGGTTGCCAGGCAGGATCTGACTCTCCATTTTTAGGATTTTTTTCCAGCGGTAGGGCAAGGAAAACAGCAGCTGTGAATAATGCTCTGGTACTTCTGTCAACCTCAGCCTGTGGAAGGAGGAGATGCCTTTGTCTGCACTGATTTTTAGGGCTTGTCTATACGCATATATTGTACTGGCATAACTATCCTGGTATATAGTCAAAGAGATGCTGCTATAATGGTACTTATTCCTGTACAGGAAGGGAAGTAAGTTGTACCAGTATAAGGTACCTTTTGCACTGGTGTAACTGCAGCCACACTAGGGATTTTACTCAGATCACTATTCTGGTTAAAAAAAAATGCCTCCGCCCCCCAACTGCCATACTTATATCAGTACAAAAACTGCACGTTGAGCAGGCCTGAGTGGGAGGCCCAGCAAAAACCTGTTTGCACAAAAGCCTAAAGACCATTATGAAGTTTTTGTGTTGTAAAAAGTCCCTTTGACATAAATACTGTTACGTTTCATGCATGTGTTTGGCTGTTTCTGGCTTTTGCAGGCAGAGACTTTTACCTTGTTCCAACCCCTCCTCTCCCACCCCTGCTGCTTTGGAAGATTTTTTTTTTTTTTTTTTTTTATAGTGAGAATAAGAGAATCTCATTGATGGAAGAAAATATTCATCTTTAGGGAGGGAAGGGAAAGTCTGTGTGATGAATCTGTCCTCTGAATTGCTTGATAAAACAAAAGCATCATAAGACTAATGTGACTTGAAGGCCAACTTCAGAAGGAGAGCAGTGCTTGTTTTGAATATGGTTTATTTAGATGCAGTTCACATGATTGCTAGCAGCTTGTAAGGAAGTGGCCTCAACCTTAAAAGGGGCTTTGAGAATGGTGACTGCTCTGTAGGCCAGGTACATTATTGGTTGGTTTTCTTCTCCTCACTGAATGAAGTTATTCTGCTTGTTCGGTTAAGAAATGGTAAGTGTGACACCAGCAAGCCTTATCCTAATCTCAGCAGCTGGACAGCAGGACATGATCAGTACAGACTCCTGAAATTAACACTCTTCACATGCCAACCAAGAACTTCCACCCTCCCCCCCCCCTTTTTTTTTGGTCTGTAGTAGTTTTCTTAATAATTATTTCCTAAATAATTAGCTGCTAAATGTTTATCTTCTCAAGCCAAAGGATATTATTAGAAAGTTGATTTTAGGAAGAAAATAGGGGGAGGAGGTGAAAAAGAACAGTGAATGTGAATCTACTGCTGCTGGAGTTGCATCATTTATTAAGGGCTTTGCCTCTCTTTCTTGCTACAGTACATATTGCATACCTCGCTGCTGCCTTGCACAGTAGGTGAAATTCTGCTTTGTTGAAGTGCTTACTGGAGGTTTGCCTAGGAGTAGAATTTGATCTGTTGGGAGACCGGGTGTTGTAACGGGGGGGGGGGGGGGGGGGGGGACTGTGGGGAGTGGAATGGCAGCAGTGTCATGGAAAGACAGGCTACATATCCATTGAGGCTTTGAACCTTCTGGTTGTAGGCTTTATAGGCCATTCAAGATCACTCCTATGTCATTCTTTCCTTGTCTGCAAACAGATGTGTTGATGCAGATAGTGCCCTGAATGTTAAAGAACATAATTTTCCGTGTGCTCTGCCTAGTTTGAGAGGAGAAGGGTTAGTCTTCCTTGAATTATTTCCCTCCCAGCTCTTCTTTGCATTGACCTGTTCTAGCTGAGTATCTAAATGCGGATAATGTTTCTTCTAAGTCTCAGTTTACTGGACAGTTAATTTTAAGACAAAAAGAGAAACCTACTGAAGGTTTACACCTTAGCATATCAAACTCTGATCCCTTTTCTTATCCGCCTTTAGAGAACTCTGGTTCATGATGTAACTCGCTGCTCTCTTGGGGGCTCGTGGAGGGAGGAAAGCTACAAGTTTTGATATGCTGGTGTTGTCTTTTTTATGTAAACCTTATTGAAACCAACTTGCTTAGGAGTGAACCTGGATGGCTAATGACATTTCCAAAGAGAAGGCTGAGAAGGTTTCTTTCTGTTTTTCAGCTTTTTTTTTTTAAAAGGCACCAGTTTAGAAATGCTCTGTGTTTGGAAATGCTGCAAAGCCTTTACTTGGATTCTCTAAACCGTCTTCCATTGCCTTCTTAGTTTTAAAGCAACAAAGAGAGCCTGATTTCTTGTACCCAGAAGTGGAAGGGGAAAAAAATAATCAACCCTATTACAACTCCTTGGATTCTCATGGCTTTTAAAGACCTAATCCATCTGTCTTTTAAGATGCAATAATTTTTATTTCTCTTGAAAGCAAAAGAAAAAAAAAATGCTTCATGGGTTGTGGTGCATAGTCTTTGTGGAGGCTCTCCAGTGATTGAAGATTAATAATCACTCTGTTGTAGGCAGTGGAATGGAGACAGACGGCTGCAGGAAAGGAGGGGTGGGGAAAAGAGAGTGAGACTTTTATTCTGAAGCAGACTGTGCTTGGCAGTTGGCTTTTGTTGGGACTGCTGTTAAAGCAGACCTTTCTCTGCTAGGAGGGTGGGTATAAGATTTCTCTGCCAATCAGGAGCCGACAGATTGGGGCATGGTGGAGTGTGAGCAAAAAGGGAAGTTTGCTTTGAATTTAAGGGGAAAAAAATGGAGGTATTGACACTTACAACAAAGTTGCTGCTAACAAGTTTGGATGAAATTGTGTGCTGGATGGAAATGGATGGGAAGCTAGAATCCTGCTGATTTTGGAGGAGTGTGTGTTTGTGTGTATGTGTGTGTGGTGTTGGTTGTGTGGATTCTGCAGGGCTCTGTTTGTGTAAATACTGTCTTCAGGCTGAAAATGTTTGCCATAAGGTTGATACAACTGACTTTTGATAGACCAAGAAGGGGGAAAGCTGCCTCCTCCCAGCCTTTATGGGAGGCGGGCTTCGAATGCTTTGCAGCAATTGTCTGCTGTAGCCTCCTTTTGATAAGTTTGCTTCACAACTTCCAATGGTCTTTCCCTCCCACAGGGCAAAGATGCATTGTGCTGCTTTAGACATTGATGTTGGGGTTTTGCTTTGGTTTTTATTGAAAAATGAAAGTGGTGGAACTGACGTTGTTAATGAGGACTGTTTGGATGTGGTTCTGGAATATGGACCACGCGAACCTGTCAAAAGCAACCTAGAGTAACTCTGTCTGGCGGGGCACAGGTGTATTGGCTGTGAGCTGGGAAAGTGATGTGCTGTTAAGTCTCTTTTATGGTGATGGGAATTCTCTTAGAAAGCTGGTTTTGTTTGCAAGAATTCTGGGCAGCAGGGCACTCTTGTTAATTACAGTAGCTGAGACATGTTGCTATGGTCAGTTCTTTCTTCAGAGTTCTAGCAGTGGCTTTCCTTTAGGCCTCTTCTCTTGCGTGACAATAACATATCCCTTGGAAGGGATGAAAGGGGGAGTATGTGTGATTTTTGGGGGGCTGGGGTGGGTAAAGGTGTCAAACTTTGAAGGAAAGAGATTGTAAATCAGTAGAGCAAAAATGGCTTTTCTGAAATCCTGAGGCTTTTAGTTGGAATCATTCTAAAGGTGGGAACATAAAAGGTCTTTATTTGTATAATATAAACCTCTGAAAACAAACTGGTCCCTGTTAGAGATACTGAGACTCTTTATTTGCTATAGCAAGGGCAAGTATTCATTCTTCATGAGCAAAAACCCCAGGGTGTGTGTCGTTGTGTAGATACCATGGGACTGATTCTGCTCCTGCTTGCGCTAGTCTTATACCTGTATAATACCATTGGCTTGCTCCTGATTTACACCAGAGCAAGGGAGATGAGAATTGGGACCTAAGTATACATGTGTGCATCAAGAATAAGGTTTTAATTCTTGGCTTAACAAAAATGAAGTTGGCCTCCATTCAAACTTCAGGCTGCATTGATGCTCGTTTCACTGTGGAAAATGCATGTGTCCCTATAGCCAAAGCTTGGCTTGTTCAGGCAGGTTGATCATATGGCTAAACTAGAGTTTACATCACTCTTTAAAAAAAAAACAACAAACAAACAAAAAAAAAACCCATCTTTATCTTTTTTTTTTTAAATCTGAAAATAGTGTGTCCAATATCCGTGTTTCCTCTCAAATGGGATCTCCTGGATATGCACCTGTGTGGAGTTTGTGTATGCATGGGGAGATGGATTACTTATTTGGGGAACGATTCTGCAAGATGCAGAGTGCCCTCAACTCCCCAAGCAGGACTTGAAGTGTAGTTGCTACATTTTTCTAGATAAAAAGGGAGCTTTTCCTGGAAACTTTAACAAGTGGCGATTTCCTTGATATTAAAGACTTTCTCCTCTGATTAGCTCAGTTATCCATTGGTTTTCAGATGATGCCAGCATTTTGTTTAACCCTCTATGCTGTGGCCTTAGTGTCCTTCCCTGCTCTTTCCTGAACAGCCTGTAGCCAGTGACATTAGCATGGGCCCTACAGGATGGTTACTAAAGGGGCCAGGTGGGCTTTTGCAATACATAATGGGAGAGCATCTCTGCTGTAACACCTAGAGGAACTTGGCAGTGCTGCTGAGCTCAGATGGAAACAAAAATTGCATGGTGGCTGATTATAGTAACCCCAAGATCAGCTGTGTTGCTAGCCTGGGAAGGTTCAGACTTAAATGACAATGAAAAGGGCAATACAGTGTATGTGTTCATATCTTATCTCCTTTATTTGCTTTATGGGAGATGGGCAGGGGTTTTTCCTTATCGCCCAATGTGCTCTAAACCTTTTGATTTGCATGGCTGCAGGCACCATCTGCGCTCTGGGGAGGCCTACAACAGTTGGCTTGACCTAGGCTTATTCGTCTTCTGTGATGCACACAGCATGAAATGAACCCTTCACCCTTGCCATTCCCCAACCTTTAAGACTGACCGTTCTGTTTGCGTTAACCAGATGCAGCTTTGCCAGGCAGTTGCCATGTTTACTCTTTAAACCAGCTTGTCACTTTAGCCAGAGAATTGTGCCCCTCCCTCCGATGTTTTTTTTTAAAAAAAAAATACCCTTTTCCTTTCTGTTGCTGCTGCGCTTTTCTTTATGGCCAGGCATGTATAAGATAAGCAGCGTAGCTACCAAGCCCATATAGCAGCGGGATGCCAAGTGCCTCAGTGGCTGAATAATATAGCAGGTGTTCATTAAAAAAAGCAAAAACTGTAGAAGTTAGATGAGGGTGAGAAATGGATACCATTAAACTCAATAAACTTAAATTATGTATTAACTGTTGCTTTCCTAGATTGAAGATTTAACTCTTGCAAATTGTGTCTGTTCAACCTGGGAAAAACACCTATGTTTATCATCTTTGCTTGGCTACGTTCTTGGCACTGTGGCCTATATTTTCAAAAGTGACAAGTGAGTCTGATTGTCTCTTTGTGAGATACCCATCTTGACACCTTCAATCAGGTTCCTTTAGGGTGTGTCAAGGTGGGCACCCAAAATCACTAGTGAAAAATCTTGGTCCACATCTTTTCCCCATGTGATCTTAGATCTCAACTGTACAAGAAAATCCATGCTCACATCCTTCTCGAATGAGATGCACTGCCAGCTCTGGCAAGCCTTTGAATTTTTGATCTTTGACCTGAACCTTGCAGGCAGTTTCCTGGAGTTGTTAGTTTTCACGCTGCAGTTTGCCCATGACTTTTCTGCCCTGGCATGGGAATGTAAACAGGATATTTTCACCATTCTGTCTTGTTAAAATGTATAGTGAATGGATGTTGGGCTAAACAGTAATTGTTTCTGTCCTTCCTCCCGCACCCCAGAGAGCAGTGCAGAGTAAGGCCGAGACTAGGAAAGACGTCTGCATGAAGACTGAGCTGCTGAAAGATATTACCAACAGTAAAGAGGAAGGTAAGTGCATGCTTTGATCTGGGACCAAACCTCATCAGTGGGAACACTGCGTATGGCATGGTTAAAAATGAACCAATAGATTAGTGACAGTTGAGCTGTGTTTTATTAATGACCCTTGTCCTGCTCCCATTAAAGGTAATGGCAGAACTCTTCATGGGCTTCTTCAGCAACAGGATCACCCCCCAAAGGATGCAGATGTGGGTCTCAGTTTCTTTGTTCCCACCCATCATGAGAATTACGCTTCTCACTTCTGCTTCTGATGTGCCACTGAAACTGAAAGGAGACTAGGTTACTTTCATCTCCTGATCCATAACTAGTTTGAACTGAAGTCTGCCTTTTATTTCTCTAATGTTAATATTAGTAACGACTAGTTCCTTAGATACTAGAGAATCCAGCAAGTGCTTTAAGGAACTATTTTCACTCAGGGGACAATGAGTGGCTCTTGCCCTATGGAGTTGGTTGCTAATTGCTTCATGATCAGTTTTGATTTTTTTTTTTTATGTCTTGAAGCTTGTTTTGTGCTTTCCTGTGAGCTTGCTGTTTGCTTCAGGAAGAAATGGTAGCAATGGGGAATGACTGGGACATGGCCTGTCATTATAGGGCATCTCCTTACTTGTGTATTGTTGCCCTTTTGCTTTTACCTTGAACGATGCTGTGCACATCCTGCTTTTCATCACATAAGGTATTTCCAACCAGAGTCTGTGTGTGTGTTGCACACATTCACACGCAATCTGAAGATTTAGTATTGATCTCCATATTTAAACCTGTATCTCTGTTTGTTTGTTTGTTGTTTTTTGTCTTCATGGGGTCATTACTGAAGTCATTGCTTCTGCCTGGATGGGCGTACTTTTGTTCTAATCCCTAGTCCAGTACTGGGGTTTAGAAAAGAACTGAACTGGCCCCTCCAAAATATTTCTAGTCCTTGCTGGACATGAGATATCAGACCTTAAAATTCATACCAATCTGAGCACCATCTCACTTTCCCTTTCTCTTCAATCCAGCATAGAATTGCAGAATCATAAAAATGTAGGAGGGACCTCAAGAGGTCATCAAATCCAGCCTCTGGCACTGAGGCAGAATCAAGTAAACCTAGACTAGCCCTGACAGGTGTTTGTCCAACCTCTTCTTAAAAACCTCCAGTGATGGAGATTCTACAATCTCCCTTAAAAGTCTATTACAGAATTTTAACTAGTCATATCGTCAGAAAGTTTTACCTAATATCTAATCTAAATTTCTCCTGCTACAATAAACCCATTGCTACTTGTCCTACCTTCAGTGGACATGGAGAACAATTGATCACCATCCTCATTATAACAGCCTTTAACATATTGGAAGCCTTATCTGGTCTCCCCTCAGTTTTCTCTTTTCTGAAGACTGAACATGCCCAATATCTTTAACAATTACCTCCCATCTCTTACATATGACACCCCTGTTAATAGATCCCAGAATGACATTAGCCTTTTTTTCTTTGCAACTGCATCACATTGTTGACTCGTATTCAATTTGTGATCCACTATAACCCCCAGATTCTTTTCAACGGTATGACCACTTCGCCAGTTATTCCTCATTTAGTAATTGTGCATTTGATTTTTTCCTTCCTAAATGTACGTGTCTCTGTTGAATTTCATCTTGTTGATTTCAGATCAATTTTCTAATTTGTCAAAATCCTCTTGAATTCTAATCCTGTCCTCCACCGTGTTTGCAGCCCACCCAACTTGGTGTTATCCACAAATTTTAGAGGCATGCTTTTCAAAAATGACTTGAATAATGTAATGAAAATATTATATAGTACTGGACCCAGGACTGACCCCTGTGGGTCCCCACTAGATACACCCTCCCAATTTGACAGTGAACCATTGAGAACTACTCTTTGAGTCCTGTCTTTCAGCCAGTTGTATATCCACAGTATAGTAATTTCATCTAGACCACATTTCCCTAGTTTGCTTATGAGCATGTCATGTGGGACTGCATCAGAAAGCTTACTTAAATCAAGATATATCACACCTGCTGTTTCCCCCCTTATCCACTAGGCCAGTTACCCTGTTAAAGGAAATTAGGTTGGTTGGGCATGATTTGTTCTTGACAAATCCATGCTGACTATTCCTTAAAACCCTCTTATCCTCTCTAGGTGCTTACAAATTGATGGTTTAAATATTTGTTCCAGTATCTCTCCGGGTATCAACGTTAGGGTGACTGTCTATAATTCCTCGGATCTTCTTAGTACCTATCTTTAAAAAGGGGAACAATGTTTGCCTGTCACCACTCCTCTAGGACTTCACCCATCCTCTATGAGTTCTTGAAGATAATTGCCAACAGTTCTGAGATTGCTTCAGTTAGTTCCTAAGTCCCCTGGGCCTAGGATGACTTTTGTTAGGCCCTGTTGACTTGAATGTATCTAACTTACCTAAATATTCTTTAACCCGTTCTTTCCCTATTTTCGCGTGCATTCCTTCCCCCTTGTTAATATTAATTGTGTTGAGTATCTGATCACTGTTAAACTTTTTAGTGAAGATTGAAGCAAAATAGCCATTAGACACCTTAGTCTTCCTGATATCATCAGGTATTCGCTCTCCTTCTCCACTAAGTAGAGGACCTACACTTCTTCTGCATCATTTTCTGGCTCGTAATGTATTTAAAGAACCTCTTTTTACTGCGTTTTATGGCCTATGCATGGTGTAACTCATTTTGTGCCTTAGTCTTTCTGATTTTGTCACTGCATTCTCGTGCTATTCTTTTGTACTCCTCCTTAGCACTTTGTCCAGGTTTCCACTTTTTGTAGGATTCCTGGTTGATTTTCAGGCCATTCAAGAGTTCCGGATGCAGCCATATTCGCCTCTTACTATTTTTCCTAAATTTTCTTCACGTCTGGATAGTTGGCACTTGTACCTTTAATCTTGTCTCCTTCCGGAGAGCTGGCAGTTCCTGAACTCCTTTACCTCATAGATTTTCTTCCCATGGGACCTTATCTACCAGTTCTCTGATTATGTTCAAAGTCTACTTTTTTGAAGTTCATTGTCCTTTATTCTGCTGCACTTTTTCCTTTAGAATCCTAAAATCTATCACTTCATGATCACTGTCACCCAAATTGCCTTCCACCTTCTGATTCGCTACCAATTCCTCCCTGTTGGTCAGAATCAAGTCTAAAATACCTGCCCCCTTGGATGCTCCTTCCACCTTCTAAAACACAGTTGTCCCCAATACATTCCAAGAACGTATTGGTGTTCTATTGATGGATTTGATGTTTTACGTATTGCTTTTCCTACAGATGTAGGCGTAGTACAAGTCTCCCTTTATTACCAGGCCTTGTCTTTTGGATATTTCTGTTCCAGAAATGCCTCCTCCGCCTCCTTTTCCTGATTTGGTGGTCTAATATCACCCCCTTTTTTCCCCTTTTATCTTTATCCTGAGACTTTCAACTGGTCTGCTTCCCACCTCCTTCTGGCCTTTGACATAAGTAGATATATTCTGGATGCATAATGCAATGCTGCCTCTCTCTTTTCCCTGTCTGTCCTTCCTACAAAAGCTGTACCCCTCTATACCAGTATTTCAGTCATGAGATTTATCCCACCAATTCTCAATGAGGCCAGTTTAGTCATAGTTTAGCTTAGGTACTAATACTTCCAGGTCTTCCTGTGTTTTCTTGCATTTGTCTATAGACATCTAAGATTTTGAGCAGATTGCCCCACTGATTGCCTTCTTGTTGTTCCTGTGTAGAGTCCTGTAGTACGTTTCTATGTCACCTGTCCATATTTATGCTTACCTGTGGGCTTTTGTCACCTACCTTCTTTGGACCTACTTTAAAGCCTCCCTCACTGGGTTGGCAAGCCAGTGTTTGAAGATGCTCTTCCCCTTCTTGATCAGGTGCACCCAGCTCTTCCCAGAACAGAGTTCTGCGGTCGATGTTTGTTTTTTTAGAAACCACTTTCTTACAAACCACTCAAGTTAGAGACTGATGACCAAATCCTGAAGCATTTTCACCCATGCTTGTCTTTAAGCATGTGAGTAATCTCATTGAAGTCAAAGTTATGTGTGTGCTTAAGTCTTTGCACCAGTGTAACTGAGAGGAGAAACTGGCTGTGGTGCCTTATATCACTTGGATGTGGGATATGAAACTGCTTTTGCATGATACAAACCATTGCTTTCTAGTTCTAGCTGTTCTCAACCAGCAACCTCTAGATTCTGATGGGTTAAAAAACCAAGAGGATAATCAGAATGGAGTGATACTTGAGAGTCTTGATACCTCTTGACTGATTTTGGGCTAAAAGGAAATACTGTGTATCATAGGAAAGTGGAGAATCCCACGTGTGCAATGGTATAAAACATGCATTTCCAGTCTTGGTGCTTCCCGAGGTATTGGACTTTCAAACCATCCTCCCTCCTTCAGTCTACCAGCTTTTTTATGGAGGTATGGGACAGAATATTTCAAGTACGGAGGCCCAGACATGTCATTTCCATTCCCTATTGTGTTTTTTGTATTAACCCATTATTTTAACATGCCTGACTATGGCTTGCATGATTATTTGGCTGTGTGGCTTGTATATATAGTTCTAACCAGCATTGGTACCACATGAGTTTAATTAGGTAATGTTCCCCGATTCCATTACCAATAATGCATATCATTTATTTAATGATTTACATTTTCAAGTGCTTCCCAAACATTAAATAATTACTACTGCCTGACAATTTGACAGGAATGTTTTCTCTAGAGGTAGCATATGGTGCAGTGATGGATGGGCACCTCCCCAGGTTGGAAGGTTTGGTTTGGTGACACACCCTGTGGTCTGGACGCTTCTTTGAAATGTCTCTCAACTACCTGAATTTCTTGGATCTGTAAAATAGGACCCAACTAGCTCAAGAAGAAGATTCAGTGAGAAGCTTCTGGTTCGCATGATCAGGTCTGAAAGAGCATGAGACTGCTGGTCGTCTCGTGTTGGAGGAGAACTGTTGTCTATTAGAATAGGAGCTGATCTGGATTCTGTTCCTGTTGTAAGGACATCCCTAGCTGGGCTGTCTGCAGGGTTTGAACCCAGGACTGTTGGAGCTAAAAGCTGGACCCTTTACTGCTTGAGCTAACTGATGAGAGTATGGATTATACACCTGCACAATTTGGAAATGCTTGTCCTGAGCTTCAGAGGTCCATATCAATTCAGAGCCACATAGGGGCAGTTATTTGTAACAAAGCTGCTTTGTGTTAGTGTGGGTTGTGCCGGCTCTGCCACTGACTCACTGCATGGCCCTTGGCAAGTCATACAACTTCTCTGTGCCTCAGTTTTCTCCATCTGTAGGACGGCAAGACAGCTACCTACCTCACACGCATTTTGGGAAGCGTAATGCCTGAAGTGCTTTGAGTTCCTGGAAGGAAAGGTACTGCAGAGCTGCGGTGCTGTAGTTCAGTAATTTGGGGGGCTCTTCTGGCTTCAGCCTAGCAGCACAAAAATGAGAAATAAATAAACTTCACACATCTATCAGTGTCCTGGGAGCAAGTCCCAGACAAAGTAAAACCCAGTATTTGCTGCATGTGTTGACTAAAAGCTCCTTTCTATCTAAGGCCACGCAATAGAGAAAGAAAAAAGGTACTAGAGAATAGCAAACTGGTGACTAGAACCTTCATTAAGTTCTTCTATGGGTAAAAGTTCAGGTCAACCCTTTGCTTGGGGGAAAAAGGGGTGAATGGAAAAAAAAGTTGCTCTTGTGTTATATTAAGGTTGGGTGTATCTAGTTTGTCTCAGTGTGTAACGAACTACTGAATCATCTGTTACATCGGCATGACTTCAGTTCTTCTGCTAATGTTCACAATGCAGAGCAACCGGCTACATCTCGCTTGGTCTTTCAAAGCAGCCTGCATCTGTTTGGCTCAGCTCAGCAGATAGAAAGCTCCCAGTGAGAGACCAGTCGAAGGCTGGGAACTGTGATGGCTTGCGCCCGCTGGGGATCAGGCCTGATGTTTTCAATTCTGTTTCACCAAGAAGAAAAGAATCTCCCTTGGCGTGAAAACTTTCCTGATTCTGGGTTGAACAAAATGGGTGGAGTTTTCCTCTTAATTCTAATATAAAATCTTGATCCAGAGTTTTATACTAACGAGCGCTCGTTCACTTAGCATCCCCCTTTCAATTTCCTTTTTCTTTCAACTGGGCTTTTCTCTGCTTTACTATTTCCTTTCATTGTTTTATTTTTTCTGAGAAGGAAAGAGTTCTGTTTCTTACCAGCAAACCGTAAGACCCACAAACCCTTGAACGACCTCTTGTTAAAAGTGAATTCAGCAAGGCAATCTGATATTGAGGAAATGGCTCTTGTATCTTGATTAACTATACAGGTGCGCTGCAAAGCTTTGGTTATACACACATGGGAGTAGAACTACTGCACTTTCTGGACTGTTTTGAGGATGACCTAGTAGTTGGGTGTTCTGACAGGGTGGTTTACCCCTTTACCCCTGTTCAGTTGTCAGACCCATGATGCCTATAGAGAGCTGCAGTCAGGAGGTTGGTATCTGTGGCTATCCCTGGACAGGTTTGAAAGACGTAGTGGGAGAGAGCTCTGGGCCCCCTAGCCAGTTTAGGTCAGGGAAATAGCTTGGTTTTGGTGTTACTTGGTGTGTGTTTGTCTTCAAATTAATTGTGCTCTGCAGTAAGGGCCTGAAAGAAACCTGGGTGTGGTGTTAGCCCTTCCTGGGCTGGGGAGATGGGCCAGCAGTTTCCGGATGACCTGTCTCCAGTAGAAGTCAATGCCTTATGGTTCAGGGGAATGTACAAAACCCCCATAACGGACAGCTGTGCATTCACTTGCAAGAAGAGTTTTCCTCCGCTCAGTCATAGTGGTTGGCTTATGCCCTGAAGCATGACAGTCCATATCCCCTAGCTGTTTTTCCTAGCTAGTGTAATTGAGGATAGACGTCTATGGTTTTCAGCAAGACCTAAGGGAGTTAGGTGCCCAGCTGAAAGCCACAAACGAATTGAAGGGGACACGATCATGTTGACCTAGTCATCCTCAGCTGTGTCTATAGAGTAAGTACTGTTCCCCTCAGGCTGTGGTCAGAGCAGCTGGCATGAGCTGTAGCTCCTTTGTCATAGAATCATAGAAATGTAGAGCTGGAAGAGAGCTCGAGAAGTCCAGTCCAACCCCCTGCACTGTGGTAGGACCAACTAGACCTAGTCCTACACTGTCTGCCTGGGGACAATTACTGGCAGGCTGGCCAGGAGCACAGACCATTTCTATCACAGCGCAAGAGCCAAACGTGAATCCGTCTGAAAGACAGCTATCCAGTACAATCAAAGCCAACAGAAAGGAACGCAAACTATGGCAGGCAGAGTTGGGATATGAGGTGGCATGGCATATTGGCTCCTCTCTCAGGAGTCTCTTGTTCAGAATCTCAGCTTTCCTTAAAAAAAGCCAACCCCTCTCTTGCTGTTCCGCTTGAAAAGAAAACGTCAGACGTGTGGGGTGTAAACGATGAGGAGATGTCTGCAGAGAGGCAGGAGCAAAAGCCGGGAGAGCTGAGAACTGCCCCACTCATCTCAGCGAGGTGGTGACCCAGAGGCCCAGTGGTGATCATTTAAATGTCCACACGAGCTGTTTCATTCCTTGTGTCTGAAAGGAGTTACAACCGTGCACAGTGAAGGAATGATTGGCAGCATGGGTAAGCATACCAGCGAACTACTAACCTCAAGCCTGCCAGGGACCCTGGATATGTCCTTTGGTTGCTCGCCTGTGCGGAAGCCTGTGTGCCAAGTCTATGTGACTGCTGTTACCTGTGATATTTAGATTAAAGCCAGCATCTGTACTCCTAACTGTGCTATCAGTCCTTTCATCCCTTGGCGGTGTGGATGTACCCTTACCATGACTGACATGTGGTGCCACAAGTGGGTGATGTCTGGGAGAGAGATAATTAAGGTTGACTAAAACATGGCAAGTCAATAAGAACTTCAGAAGGACCTAGCAAAACTGAAGAGGTTAAATTTTTTGTTGATTATACGTATCCATTCAGACACATTTCTGGTTTCTAAATTAACTGTAACCACTCAGGAAACAGATCTGGTCATCACTGCACACAATTCAATGACATCCTCTGTTCAGTCTGCAGTGGGGTAAAATTCTCAAATGCATAAAGAAAGGAATAGAAAATAATGCTGAAAATATGACGATGCCACTGTATAAATTGAGGGTATGCCCTCTCATGAAATAATGTGCTTTGTTCTGTTTTCCATATTTAAAAAACCACCACACAGATGCAGCAAAAACAAAAGGGGGTCTGAGATGGGTGAGGAAAATGAGTGGAGGCCTGAAGCAACTTCTTATGAGGAAATACTGAAAAGACAGACTTCAGAGAAGAGATGAATAGCACGAGACATGGTAAAAATATACAGATAGATCAGACATTTCCGTTCACCCTCTCTCATAATATGTGAGCGAGGAGATGCTCAATGAAACAGAAAAGCAACACTTTTTAAAAGAAAATACTTTATGCTCTGCTTAAGTGACCTGTGGAACTCATTGCCACAAGATATTAGCAAGACCAGCATCTTAACAGGAGTCTAAAAAGGATGAGACATATTAAATGGCTAGTGAGAACACTCACAGTATTGTTAGAGAAGATGAAAAATGTATAAAGACTATAAAGCCTCAGTCTTCAGGGCGTAAGCCAGTAGTTCTCAAAATTTGGATTGCATCCCCATTTGGGGCTGTGCCATCAGCGGATGGGGTCACAGGTCCAACGAGCCAGGTTCAGCCCACGAGACAATGCCGTCTGACCCTTAACATGTCCGGACCTGCTCCACATATGCTGTGCCAGGAGGTTGATGTACAAAATGGCAGCCTCCACACAGCGCGCACCACATGTGCGAAGTCACACTGTGCGGAGGCCACTATTTTGTAAAACGGTGACCTCCTGGCATGGCGTTTGTGAAGCAGGTCTGGACACGTTGGCTGTGTGGCTGCCATTTTTCCACTTGCACCATCCGACTGTGCAAGCATCCAGCTGAGAGACTTGAATGCAGAAGTTCGTTATCTGTGGGCAGCAGCTTTATCAACAGAGCATCGTCTCTGAGCTCTTAGAAGCCTGTGCTAGTCTTTTCTGCAGTGGCTTGTAAGCTCCTTAAGGCAGGGCCCATATCTTCTTTTATGCCGCCCTGAATACCCTGTTGGCACTTGATAAAGAATCATTGTAAGTCACTGTCTCTGCTTCCCTAGTATCACCACATGGGGCCTTCCTAAGTCCTGCCTCATTTGCCTAGCAGCGAATTCCTCTTTCTGATTTGTGATAAGAGGCACAGTGGAGTCATTTTGATGCAGAATCTCTGCTGCAGCCTCCAGCAGTGAGTTTGGTGGTGCGGTTATGAATGAAAAAGGAGAGTGCAAGAAACGTATTCTCAAATATTATGAAGCTTTCTTTGAGTATGGCTTCACCGGGGAGTTTGGGAGAAGGAAGAAAGCCAGCATTTTGGCCTATGTCACATGGTGTTATCTAGCAAAAGCATGAAACCTAACTAACTGAAACACTCGGAAACCCTTCAGAAGGAACACTCAGGCAAACCAAGTCATTTTTCCTGCGCTGGAAAGAAGACCTTTTGCGTCAGCAAGTGCTGTTCAAGAAAGCCATGTCGGTCTGTGACTGCGCTCAAAAGGCATCATTGGAGGTGAGTTTTACCACATCACACAGGCCAAAAAGCCTCACACAACTGGAGAGACATTGATTTTGCCAGCTGCAGTTGATGTGGTGAAGATAATGTGAAGGGAAACTGAGGCAAACAAACTCAAAGCCGTATCACTCTTTTACAACACAGTGAAGCAAAGGCTTGAGGTGTTCGCAGCAGATCATGAAAACACACTGGAAGAGCATCTGAAAAACACGGATGCTTTTGCTCTTCACGTTTATGTGAGCCCTGAAGGTCGTGATGCACATTTATTGACTTTTGTGAAGTACACGTGGCAGGGTGCAATTCTCGCAAACATTCTGTTCTAGCTCCGTCTTCCTGAACACAAGACGGCACAAGGAATGTTCCATGTGCTACATGCAAGACAGAAGTATCTCGTGTCATCGCATGGTGGGCTTCTGTATAGTTGGAGTTCCGTCTGTGGCAGCCCACAAAGCAGGTCTGTGCTTTGATGAAGAAAGTTGCTCCGTCTGCTGTATAGACTCACTGCATGATTCAGAGAACAGCTGGCATCTAAAGCTCTGAGTCCAGAGCGAGGTGAAGTTTTGCAGCCGGTCTTGTCTATTGTGAACTACATCAAGACTCAGCCCCTTTGCAGGTGTGTGTTTGCAAAATTCTGCGAAGGCATGGGGTCCAATCACAACATGGCGGTATTCCACACTGACGCTCATTAGCTCTTGTGAGGAAAAATACTGGAATGATTTTTTTGAACTGAGAGACGAGCTGCATGCCTATAATGGATTGCAAAAAGAGTGAATTGATTTTCTGTGTGACCGAAGGAAGATGGGCCTATGTCCCAGACATATTTGGGAAACTGAATGAATTGAATAAAGGTCTGCAAGGAAAGAACACCCACATCCTTCAGCTGAGTGATCAAATAACAGGATTCATGAAAAAAGTTGTTTTCTGGAAGAATAATCTATTGAAGACAAACTATGACTCCTTCCCACAGCTTTGCAAGTTCCTGGCTGACAATGAAATTGTTCGGCCACCCACATAGGTGATTGCTGAGCATCTCAGGCGGATGGAGGAACAATTTACATCCTTTTTCCCTGACTTGGACATGACAAAGTCCAATTGGGTGCGAAACCCCTTTCAGTGCAAGCCCGAGATGCCATGGATTTGCCAGCATCTGAAATCAAACAGCTCATTGAAATTTCCTGCAATCAATTCTTGCAAGGAACCTATGCCCAACTTTATCTCCCGGCGTTCTGGTGCACTGTCAAGAATGAATATCCTGCACTCTCAACACGCGCCTTGCAACTGCTGGTGCCATTCGCGAGCAGCACACTTGAATCCGTCAAGCCTCGGTATGGATCTACTCTTGATATCACATCGGCAATTAGATGTTCGATTTCTGCCACGCCGTCGGACTTCGAGACGCTGCGTCGTTACACACAAGCCCATGTGTCACATTAGAGAGCATTCAATAACATACTTCATGTGTAAACTCCTTCGCTTCTTCAGTTGCTATGTTGCTTTGCTGCTGTCTGCGGTCACAGGAAACAGCAAGTTGCAAAATGGGCAAAAAGTTTGGGAACCCCTGGCATAAGCTCTTTATTTAGTGTCTGGGGTTAGGGAGAATCTTCTGCTATGGGCTATTTAATATTTGTTAGTCTCTAAGGTGCCACAAATACTCCTGTTCTTTTTATCCATGATGAGGTTTCTTATACCTTCCTCTGAAGCATCTGGTACTCGCCACTTTCAGAGGCCCCAATTCCGCAATGTACTTAGTGTACTTAAGTCCATCTCTGTTCAGCAAAGCAGGTGCTTTACTTTTTAAACTCGTGGCTACATCTTACTGACTTGAATGAGATTTAAGCCAGGGCTTTGTTGTGTTGGGATGGACTGCTGAATTGGGGCCAGAGACAGGATACTAGGCTAGGTCTAGCTGTTCTGAGCTGGCATGACAATGTTTTTATCACCAGATCAAGGTAATTCTACTATAAAAAGAATCTAAATTATGTTACCATGTCTTATTAAGCAGTTTAGAGCTTGACACAAACTGGAGCTTAGTGGGGGGTCTTTCTAATTAGAGGCTTGGGCAGGGACCTGAGATAATCCTTAGCAACTCCTCAATGAGCTCATGCAGGCCATCAGGCATTGTCACGGTAGCCCTCATAGGGGATTTGGGCAGTGCAAAAACATGTTTGCAGGGAGCAGCCAACTTTTTTTTTAAACTAGTCAATTTATTATTATTTTCTTGATTTAGTGCTGGTGAAAAATAGCAGGTTGACAGCTCTGAAGATTGATTGATTATCTTTTTACTCCCCAGAGCAGGTACTTCATGGGCAGCTGCAGTACAAGCCTTCGCCACAATGTGCCTCAAACCTGACCTGAGATGAAAGGGAAATTTAATCTCTGGTCATTTTAAATCCTTGGCTTCTCTGCTGGCTTCGCCAACCAGGGAGCCCAGTGATGATCATTGTAATCCCAATTTTTGCTATTGACACGTGTCCACTAGAAACTAGATTGTCAGACCCTATAACACATTTCACTCCTTCCACTGAGCAGTAAATAAGTGGGTTGTGGATGGAAGCTCAAAGGGGCAGATTTTGCATTGTTCTGCACCCTGTACATTCGCTTACACCGGTGCAGAATGGTATTAAATTATTTTGGGGAAGTTCTATAGCCTGAGTTACACAGGAGATCAGACTAGATGATCACAATGGTCCCGTCTGACCTTGAAATCTATGAAATCAGAAACATGTTCACTTTGTCTTGCTGTAAATGATTGCACAAGGTGCAGCACAGTGGAAAAAGAGGCCTGTAGGTCTACTGTCAAGTTCTAAAGTTCCATACTACTCTACAGAATATGGACTATTTTCCTTTGTCGCTTTGTACAGTTTCCAGTAATCAAGGTTCAGAAATGTTTGTCTGTTTGTAAAGATTAATGGCATTTGTTCAGCCCATCAGATTAGAGTTTTCACACAATGCACAGTCAACCTGTGGAACTCCTTGCCAGAGGATGCTATGAAGGCCAAGACTATAACCGAGTTCAAAAAAGAACTAGATAATTTCATGGAGGATAGGTCCATCAATGGCTATTAGCCAGGATGGACAGGAATGGTGTCCTTAGCCTCTGTTTGCCAGAAGCTGGGAATGGCCAACAGGGGATGATTACCTGTTCTGTTCATTCCCTCTGGGACTACCTGGCATTGACCACTGTCGGTAGACAGGATACTGAGCTAGATGAACATTTGGTCTGACCCAGGACGGCCGTTCTTATGTTCAACATTTATTAAAAGTAGAAAATTGTAGGGTTTTTTTTTTTTTGTTTTTTAAACTTTAGTCAAGTGGCTTTTTTCATAAAGTCTCTGCGTCCTTTATGGAGTAATACAATTATCCTTTCCCTTAGTGTAGTGCTCTGATCCAGGGGTTCTCAACCTTTTTCTTTTTGAGGCCCCACACCAATATGCTATAAAAATTCCATGGCCCGTCTGTGCCACAACAACTGCTTTTCTGCATATAAAAGCCAGGGCCAGCATTAGGGGGTAGCAAGCGGGGCAATTGCCCGGGCCCCCACGCCACAGGGGGCCCTGTGAAGCTACGTTACTCAGGCTTTGGCTTCAGCCCCAGGCAGTGGGACTTCGGCTTTCTGCCCTGAGCCCCAGCAAGTCTAATGCTGGCCCTGCCTGGTGGACCCCCTGAAACCTGCTCGCGGCCCCCCAGCGGGCCCCGGACCCCTGGTTTAGAACCACTCCTCTAATCTGTCTTGATTTGGTCACTTTTATGGCAGCTAAATTGAATGAGCAGAGAGTGCAACAATTGTCAGTTGCAGAAGCTATCTGATTGCTTCAGTGGGAATGCTCAGCAGCGTAAATCTGTCCTGTTTTTAGGGCCTCGTCTTGCAGGTGCTGAGTGCCTCCTGCAAAACGCTGGGAACCCTCCACTCCCAGAGCCTTGCAAATCTCGACCCGTAATTGTGTGTTTCTCACAGTGCCAACATTGCTGAAATGAAGATTGAAATGGCTACACCAAGACCAATTTAAAAATGCGAACTCTGGGGAATATAAAGGGCTGTCGGCTTTCTTCTGCTCTTTAGCTTAATGTTTCCCCTCAGTGATTGTGGACAGTAACAGAAAAATCCATTCTTTGTCTTTCCTCCTTTTAAATCACAGCTGGCAAAAGCACATGCCTTCTGCAGCTTATTGGTGTCTTAAGCTGTGAATGCTTCCGTAAATTGAAGCTGTCCCCGAGTGGCAAGAGTTGGGGTTGCTCTGACTTTGAAGCCTGCTTGCACATCCATGAAGCTGCATGGCTGGGGCACATTTTTGCCTCTGCTCGCCTGCAGGGAATACTAGTGAGTTATTTTTAAAAGTTACTTAGCTGTCCGTAGTCTAGACTGGCAGTATGCACCTGGGGAGCTCTAACATGCCTGACCTTCTCTGGGTGGGAAAAGAGAGCATTCCTAATGGAGGGTCCTAGCCAGGCCGAAGCATCAGAGTCCCATGGGAAAGCCATGTACGTGAAGATACTTTCCTGCACGATATTCAGTGCCAAACATCCATTCATTTCAACGTGAAATAAGCAAGAGCTTTAAAGGTGAAGCTGATATGGCACATTTATAATCAGTGTTAGGACTAATGGCAAATGGCTCTGATGGGGAAACGTTTTAAATCTCAGCTGATGACTAGAGAAAGTGGAAGTGCTAGGAAACGTTATGAGTGTTTCACGCGCTAGAGCCGATAGTGTGTGTAAGTGAAACAGTCCGGTGCCACTGTGACTCTTCAGGTGAAACCCATTTGCAGACAGTGTGTTAAAGATGAGTTGACTACTTTAAAAAATAAATATATAATTCAAAAACTAAGATCTCATAATTTAGGGGCAAATCAGCCTCCTAGTCCCTTAGACTATGGGTGGGCAAACTTTTTGACCCAAGGGCCACATCTGGGTATGAAAATTGTATGGAGGGCCATGAATGCTCACAAAATTGGGGGTTGGGGCATGGGAGGGTATCAGGGGTGCAGGCTCCGGGCAGCGCTTAGCTCAAGCAGCTCCCAGAAGCAGCGGCATGTCCCCCATCCAGTTCCTACACAGAGGTGCAGCCAGGCAGCTCTGTGCGCTGCCCCCGTCCGCAGGCGCCGCCTCTGCAGCTCTCATTGGCTGCAGTTCCCAACCAATGGGAGCTGCGGGGGCGGCACTTGGGGCAGGGGCAGCGTGTGGAGTCCCATGGCTGCCCCTATGCATAGGAGCCGGAGGAGGGACATGCGACCGCTTCTAGGAGCGGGGCGGGGCAAGCCCCCAACTCCACTCCCCGGCTGGAGCGCCTGAGCAGGGCAAGCCCAGGACCCCACTCTCCGGAGGGAGCTCGAGGGCCGGTTTAAAATGTCTGGAGGGCCATATGCAGCCCCCGGGCCATAGTTTGCCCATCCCTGCCTTAGACGCTGGGTCCCATGCCAGGGGAGAATGCTCCATTGCTGCCATCTTTGTGGCAGCGGAGGTTGTTCTCCAGCCCCTGATGCAGTGTCGGAGGTACATTGGTTCTTGCAGCCAGTGCTCGGTTCCTTAGATTCACCAGCCCCTGCCGTGCGTCCAGTGCCGTCTTTGCACTGGGTCTCAGCAACGGCTGGTAGAGCTGAGCTCGGAGCCAGCGCTCCAGGTATGTGAATCCACCCGTGCAGTCCAAAATCTGTTCCCATGCTATAGAACCACATCACTTCTTCCCCAAGCAGAAGAGAGGGGCGGGATTCCCCTAAGAGAATGTTTGGATGGATCTAAGGGGCCAGATTCTCAAAGCAGCTCCGTATCCAATGTGCTGAGTTGTTCTGAAAATCTGGCTTCTTCTGAAGGTTCTGAGCCCTTCTAAAAATTCCAGCCTAAAATACCAATACATATTTCGAATCAAACAGGTTGTAAATTAGTCCCACGTGCCCTGACATCCCAGTTAGACAGATAGCTCAAAGCTTCAGCGGGTATTTTATCCTTATGCTTCTTAATCTGTCTGGCCTTGGGAAGGAAAACAATATAAGGAATCCGTGATAGTGGGTCAACCTAATCATTCCACAGAACAGGCCAGTGAATTGTTATCGCTTCGGGTTGTCCAGGGACCTGCTAGTTTTCCTGGCTGGCAACTTTTCGGCTTCACATGTAGTTCATATTTGGATCTTTTTTACTTGGAACTGCAACTTGGATGGGACAATTTGTGTGTGTGTGGAGGGGGGGTGTGCATTTGCAGGGGAGAAAAGAACTTTTAACACCTCCCTTCCTGTTCTAGTTGTGAATGAGCTTTTTCGTTCAGTTTGTTAGCACAGATCTCACTGTAATTTTAATTCGATGAATGTGGTTAGCCTAGAACTGTGTCAAGGGGTTTGGCATTGTGTTTACTCTGCCTTATGCCTCTGCTAGGAAACCATGTGTCCTGATCCTATGCCTTTTAGGCAAGCTAAATACTCTTTGAGCAGGTCTGCACTAGAAACTTTTGCTGGTATAGCAACATCAGTCAGTGTGTGATCAGGGTGGATAAAAATCAATGATTTAATAAAAAAAAAAACACAGATTTTTTTTTTTAATTTAAATAAATTTTTTTGATAAAATGCTTTTTGAGGGAAAAAACCTGTCTAAAGATAGTTTTAATGAAGATACATTATAGCTCAAAGATATCTCATCACGGAATAGGGATTATAATTTCTAATTGTATAGTATGAGACAATATATTCATGTAATGTTTAGGAAAAGTTTTGTAAATGGGTTCCAATAGTTCGTGGATTAGGGACCCAATCTTATGGGGTTCTAGGAGCTTCTGTATAGATTATTTAGGTTAATCTTTCTATCTATCCAGTGGGACTCAGTGCTCAGTCTAGAAGATACCATCAGAGATGCTTAGTTTTGGAGTTCTCAAACTGCAGATTTGTGTCTCTACAGATAAAATGCTTGTTAACAGCAAAAATGTTTTAAAATAAATTAATATATAGAGGTGAGAAATAAGACATCAACCATGTTGTCCCTTTGCAAATTTGTGTACACAGAGTCAATCCCTTACCTCTCTCTAAAAGTGCAAAGTTTTAGAGAGTTCAAAAAATAAAAAGTTCAATGAATAAAAAGATTGTTGGGGGCGGAATAGATCTGAACAAGGAGAAGAAGTCTGGAGATAAATGTGAGAAGGGAGGGACAGGCAGTAGAAACAAAAGTGAAACTGTTTGAGCAGCATATTCCAGAAGTCTTGAGGTCTTTCTGAGTGTAGCTTTCATTGATTTGAGATCTACCGTACCATTCCCTCACTGGAAGGGAAAACCTATAATGACAGTAGGCCATAAAAGAGACCCAATTTTGGAATATTTTAATGAAGTTCCTCTACCTGTGGGTAAGACAGGCATGCGTGCAAAATGCAAACAGTGCAACAAAAAAATGCAAGGCCTGATTGCCCGAATGAAACAACATCATGAGAAGTGTTCCTTCTCAGGAGGAAGCTGCATTGAAGATGATGAAAGGAACATGTCTGAACAGGCAGGATCTTTAGGTTGGTTAACTTTTTTATTTCATACTTCTTTCTTAAGGACTGCCTGTCTTCCTTCTGGACTATTCTTGAATTCTCATGTTTGAGCAAAAAATATAGTTGTTAGTCTATGGTATAGTAACTCCTCGCTTAACGTTATGTTCCTGAAAAATGCTACTTTAAGCGAAACAAGGTTAAGCGAATCCAATTTCTCCATAAGAATTAATGTAAATTGGGGGGAGGGCGTTAGGTTCCCGGGATTTTTTTTTTTTTGCCAGACAAAAGACTATATTTACACACACACAAACACACACTAGAAGTTTTAAACAATTTAATACTGTACACAGCAATGATGATTGTGAAGCTTGGTTGAGGTGGTGGAGTCAGAGGGTGGGATATTTCCCAGGGAATGCCTTGCTGCTAAATGATGAACTAGCACTTGGCTGAGCCTCAAGGGTTAACACGTTGTTGTTAATGTAGCCTCACACTCTACAAGGCAGCACAAATGGAGGGAGGGGAGACAGCATGGCAGAGAGAGACAGAGAGACACACACTGGGTGTGTGTGTGAGAGAGAGAGAGAGAGAGAGAGAGAGATGCATTGCCCCTTTAAGTACGCTGACCTCATTCTAAATACATTGCCTTTTTAAGTAGATCAGGAAGTTGAGACAGCAGCTGCTCCCAGCAAGCTCCCGCCTTCCTGAGCCCTGTCCACCCCCACCCAACCCCCCCGCTTTGTGGAGATGGCCCGATGGGGTGAAGAAGCAGGGGGGAGAGGGATACCCTGACATTAGCCGCTCCCAGGGCAGGAGCAGCACACGGCAGTTGAACTGCCTGGCAATTGCTAGCCTGCTGGGCAGCTGCCGCACAGGGAACTTAGGGGAGCGGGGAGCTGCTGGTCCATCCTGGTTCCAAGCCCCCACCAGCTAGCTCCAATGGGCTTCTCTTTCTGCAAGCAGTGGACAGCAGACGGCTGCCAAACGCTATAAGGGAGCATTGCACAACTTTAAACGAGCACGTTCCCTAATTGATCAGCAACGTAACAATGTTAACCAGGACGACTTAGTGAGGAGTTACTGTACTATCATTTTAGATGCAGTTGTGATAAAAAATAAATAGCTGACATAGGCAGATCTTCTTTTTACAATTTCCTCTTTAAAGTAGTACTGAGTGTCAGTGAATGCAATGAGTAATACTGAATGAGCAGTATGGTAATAATAATTAAATAACTGCATTGACTTATTTTGTTTAGGAGAATCCATCCTCAACATACAGGATTCTGAAGACTATCCACCTTCAAGATCACCATCATTTTCTATAGTTTCAGAGTTATCTGCCAATGGTAGTGTTTTAGTCACATCATGTGTGTCACATAGCCACAGTATATCACCTGTAGCAAAAAGGAAAAAAAATCTCCATCACCCAGAAACAACCATAGATAAGTTTGTGATAAGAACCAGCAGTTTACAAAAAGAGGTAATTGATGAAAAAATTGCCCGGTTTGTTTATGCGACAAATTCTCCTTTCCATATGACTGAGAACCCACACTTCATTAATATGGTTCAGTCGTTAAGGCCAGGATACAGTCCACCCTACAGAGCGGATGTCGCAGGCAAATTGCTGGATCAAGTGTATGAAAGAGAAATTGAGCAGTGTGCAAAAGGTCTAGAGGATAAAATTGTTAACCTGACAGTGTCCACAATGATCCTGTTGTATGTGCTTGTGTGACGACAGAAGAAGAGAATGTCTTTCTTACAGAAACAATTGATCCATCAGGAAATGCGCACACAGCAGAATACTTACAAGAAGTAGCAGTAAAAACTATAACAAACTGTGAAAAAATTGAAATGTCTAGTACGCAGCTTGGTCACAGACAATGCTGCAAATGTATCCAAGATGAGAAGAAATGATTTAAAAGAGCGTGAAGAGAGTCCCAAGTTAATAACATACAGTTGCATTGCTCATTTGATGCACCTCCTAGCCAAAGACTAGAAGGCTAATGTTGTTGAAATTGCAAAATACTTCTGTAACAACCACTTTGCAGCAGCTGCTCTGAAAAAAGTGGGAGGAACCAAGCTAACTCTCCCACAGGACGTGCGATGGAACTCAGTAGTGGACTGTTTTAAGCACTATATCAAGAACTGGCCTAATCTGATGACAGTTTGTGAAGAAAATCACGAAAAAATAGATGGCACTGTCACTGCCAAAGTTCTCAGCATTGGGCTTAAGAGAAATGTTGAACACATGCCGAAGCCTATTTCTGTAGCCTTGAACAAAACGCAGGGAAATTGCTGTTGAAATTTGGAAGGAACTGAGTGAGATCTTGAAAAGAGAAATATGCAATGACAGAGTTAAATTACAAGCATTAAAAAAACAAATGGGACAAGCGCTATCTCCAGCTCATTTTCTTTCAAATATTCTCAGTACTCGGTACCAGGGTCAAACCTTAGCTGCTGAAGAAGAGAAGTTGGCTATGACATGGACATCCAGCAATCATCCCTCCTTAATGCCAACTATAATAAACTTCAGAGCTAAGGGTGAACTATTCAAGAAATATATGTTTGCTGATAGTGTTTTAAAGAAAGTCACACCAGTGAACTGGTGGAAGTCACTTAAGCACTTGGATTCAGAGACTGTTGAAGTGATGATCTCACTTTTAACAGCAGTAGCGGCTTCTGCTGGTGTAGAAAGAATATTTTCTTCCTTTGGACTAATTAATTCCAAATTGTGAAATTGTTTGGGACCTGAAAAAATAGGAAAGCTTGTTTTTTCTTTTCCAGATTATGAACAAACAGGAAAATGAAGGTGAAGACGACTGAGTTAGCCAATATTTTAGCAGAAGCCAATATTTTAAGTTGCTCATGGTGACCTGGCTGAGATAGTCGATTTAATTTTTGTTTTGTTTTTTTAAATATTTCATTTAACTATTTTAGTTAAAAACAGTTTTTTAACAAAAACAAACCTGATTTTAAAAAACTTGAATGTGTAACTAAATTAAAAAATTCATATGCTTGTTTTCTTAAAATATATGTTTGCTGTTGAAGAAAAAAATCCAGAATACATAATGTTGTTGTTGTTTTAGTTAAATAAAACAAGTTAAATGTCTGTCTGGTGATGTTTTCCTCCTAATACAGCATGGCAAGAAAATCCTCCAAATGTTAGTGATTAACCTGTTGAATTGGAGATAGTTCCCCTCCCAATGACTTCATAAATATCTGCTTCAGTTACCTTTGATAAACGAAATAACCAAACAATCATTCATTTTCTGATATAGCTGTAAAACTAATCTGAAAAGTTTTCAAAATAAATCACTTTAAAAATGTATAGTGTGTATCTTCTAAAAATAAAACCTACATCTATCTCTGAGTTGTGAAGAATATGTATTAAGCTTATAACAACCAACAAGAATGCACTTTTATGTAGAAATCCATTTGATTTAAATCAAATCCACCCTGAGTGTGATGCTTTTGATGATGCTTCTGTACCAGCAAAAGCCCTAGTGTAGACACAGTTATACCAGCAAAAAAAAATGATTTTGCCGGTGTAGCTTATTTCATTCACCGAACCAGTATAAGCGATACCAGCAAAAGTATTCATTTGCCAGTATAAGCTGCGTCTGCCCTGGGAGAGTTTGCTGGTGTAGCCGTACCAGCAAAACTTTTCTGGTGTAACTCTGGCCTTTGTAACGAGAGCTTTGCCTGAGGTGGGCATGGAGGATTGGGTAGCGTTTTGTTTGACATGCTAGGTGTTGAAGGATGATCAAACAAATGTAAAAAGCAACAGAGGGTCCTGTGGCACCTTTGAGACTAACAGAAGTACTGGGAGCATAAGCTTTCGTGGGTAAGAACCTCACTTCTTCAGATGCATCTGCAGAAGTGAGGTTCTTACCCACGAAAGCTTATGCTCCCAGTACTTCTGTTAGTCTCAAAGGTGCCACAGGACCCTCTGTTGCTTTTTACAGATTCAGACTAACACGGCTACCCCTCTGATACTTGACACCAAACAAATGTAGTTACTGGGAATGCTAAAGAGTATTTTTACCTTGAAAACCTATCGTTCGAAGTGAGGGACTAGACCCCCAGCTGATGTAAGTGGTCATGGCTCCATTGACTTCAGAAGAGCGACACTGACTTACACTACCTAAGGAGCCAGCCCAAAATAACCAACGGGGTAAAAAAGCGTCCAGTTTTTTGGTGGGAGGGGGGATTTGTTGTGACATCGTTACTATGGCAGTTAGCCATATCTTCCATTTGAGGCTCAGTAACCTGTAACCCCTCTTTCTCTCGCCCTCTGTCTCCAGGATTTAATGCCATGGCTGCAGATGAAAGTGCTACAGAAAAGCAAGTAGGGGAACCAAAAATGACGGCGGATGGTGAAACCAATGGCTCCTGTGAGCGCAACGAAGCTGGTAGCCACCCAAACCCAACTAAAAACACTCAGGACAATACAAAAGTGAGCCAGCAGGACTCCAGTACTAAATTAAATAGGATAGCGGAGAATGGCATTTCGGAGCGAGACAGTGAGACCGGGAAGCAGAACCACATGAAAGCTAATGACTTCACGCAGACTTCTGTAACAGGGAGCAATGGATATATTTTAACTAAGCAGATGGCGCAGGAGCAGCCCCTAAGGACTACAGGCACCTTTGCTTCTCTCACTGGCCATGCTGC
This sequence comes from Trachemys scripta elegans, assembly GCF_013100865.1. Classification (NCBI taxonomy): domain Eukaryota; kingdom Metazoa; phylum Chordata; order Testudines; family Emydidae; genus Trachemys; species Trachemys scripta. The sequence goes on from NC_048314.1 coordinate 7,454,757, forward strand.
GAAAACCCTCCCAGGAGGAGCAAGCAAAGGGAGAACTCTGAGCGCCTTTTCTCAGATGCAAGCCACCCCGCCAGCCAAGCTCGGGGAGGGGAGTAAGGACATGGATGCTAAAAAAGCCACCGCCACGAACGCTGAAGTCAAGGTCCACAGAGCACGGAAGACAATGCCTAAACCCACACTTAGCCTGGTAATGTATATGCACTGCAGTAAGTTGCTCTGCTGTTAAATGGTCTTGGAGTTTCGGGGGGGAGGACATGGTAGCCCTGATCTGAGCCAACAGGTGTAATTTGGAAGTGTCCAGTTGGTCACTGATCTTTCTCCTACAAAGAGGCAGGGGTGATGATCTGGTTTATAACTCGCCGCTGCTATTAGCTTCACACTCCCGCTCCCAGTTTGTGTTTCTAAATGTGCAACTGATCGGTTACCTCCCCCAGCATGTTTGTGTGAGCTCCATAATTGTCTTTCAGCCGCAGCTGTGTTGCACCTTCAGCCTTTTTACTAAATCCACAGGGTTGCTTTGGAAACAGATTCCATCCATATAAGGCCAACTCAAAGGAACATCATGCACAACCCCGACGGAAAACTCTGGGAACTTCCCACTGTTGATGTCTGGGTTTTATTCTGTCTCACATCGCTGAGTGTCCTGGTACCTCACCAGATCAGTATCCCTTTCTACAGTTCTTATTTGTTAATTAAACTTATTCATTCATAAAATGTGCCCTTCTTAGTGACTCAGGGTACATGCCCATCACTTAATAAAACATACAGTCCTGCCTTCTCTGAGGCACCATGGATTTGGGGCATGGGGAACACCCACTTCCAAACAATCCCATCCTTTCCCCTTTGAGCAGATGCTTGAGAACTGAGGTGGGCTTTGCTTTGTGCACTAAACATTAGCAAACTCTGGCTCTATCAGATCAGCTAGGCGGGAAATGGTTTCCAGAACCGAGGCCTTTCCACTGCACCAGCTCTTTGGCACTTCATGTCTAGGATCTCTTAGCTAAAGCATCCCAGCTGCCCTCCACTGCCGGAGCTGCTCATGGAGAAAGAGGCAGACTCTTAGATAGCCAGCACCCAAGTTAGAGAGGGCTTTCTAAGCCAGGTTTAACCCTTTGAATTGCACCCAGCAGCAAACAGGAAGCCAGTACAGTTGTTGAAGGACTGGTGTAATGTGTTCCCTTTAGCTGCCAACATCTTATGCCTCAGATGCAGCTTCCAAATGATCCTCAAGCAGAGGTAACAGGGCAGTCATCCAGTCTAGAGGTCACAAAGTTGTGGATCCCTGTGGCGAGGTCTGGATCAGAAAGAAAAGGTCCCAGGCACCTAGCCAGAAGTAGATGGGAAAAGGTCCTGTTAGTTGCCAACACCATCTGTGACTCTGGAAGCAAGGGCACTTCAAGATAGTGCACCCTTGGACACACAACCTTACTAGGTGGGCAGAAACCACCCCTGCCCGACCTTACCCCGATTGCCTTCTTCTCTTGAGTGCACTTCAAGGAGCTCCCTCTCACTCCCGTTCCCATTTCGGCTAGTGACGGGGGAATCACTACTGCACTTCCAGGTCTGATGAAAGCACAACATTGAACTGCGTCTTATCCAAATAAAGCACTACAGCCAAAACTGCTTTGCCATCTCCCAGGGTGGCCTCTCATACACTTGGATTAAGCAGGTCAACAACACAAACCCTTGTGGAACCTCACATGGAGCGAGCGATCCCTTGGGGCAGAGGAACAGGAGGAGGCAATTTTTCTGTAAGAGATAAACATCAGGTGAGGAGAGATTGCCTCACTGCTCTTGCCTCACTTTTATTTGACTGTAAATCAGAATAACTTGTACCTGAATCCACAAAGCTGCGGGTTTGTTTTAGAAAGCTGGGGGGTTAGTTAACATTTGCAAGCAATTGCATGGCTGAATTTACGTGCACAGTTACTGTGATTGCTTGAGCACATGGCTGTTTATGGTCATTTGCAATCGCGGGAACGGCACAAAAATTAGGCATGCAGCTGTGCACACAGGTTTTTTAAAATTACATCCCCAAGAACTCTCCCCATTTAGTTTTGATCGAGAGAGAAGCAAAATACACAATAAGACCAAGCCAATGGGTGTTGAATAATTATCTGTCTATGCTCAAGCCGTTGCATCTGAATTTGAGCAAGGGTTTTCCGTTTTTATCTGATCTAGTTTCTATAAACAACGAAACGTCGGCTCAGTTCAGCACTCAGGATAGTTATTGACTTTTCCCCCCAATGGCTTTTGGCTACATCCAGTTCTGTGTTGAGTAGCACAAAGTCCTGACTAGTTCCCATTTTTCAGTTTCCTGGTTCTCTCTCTCTCTGTCTATATGACCTTCATCACCATAGTATCTCAGGGTCTTTTAAAGTATCAGACTCCACCATCACACCTGCCTTTTCCACTTGATAAGTAAAGCATCTAAGTTGCAGGTGGCACAGCCTTAGCAACAACCCTTTGGAGATCATGCAGCAGACGAGGGGGTAGAAGTCTGCAGCTTCCACGTTTTCATGTTTAGAGCATTGTTTTATTCCTGCTAGATCCTTGTGTTGCCTGAGCCAAGGATAGGAAAAAATTAGGATTCCTTAGTCCTCAATTTGTAGAATCTTTTCTCCTGGCCTCTGCAAAAATCGGTTGGGAAGAGAGAGTTGCTTCTTGGACTTCAGTCCCCCTCAAGCAAACTTGGCATCCCCTTTCTGTGTGAATTGGGTGGTCTTTGGTAGAAACAAAACAGGTGGAGATTGGTTGTTTCTCCACCCGGGAGTCACTTTCAGAACTAGAAAAGCAGCCAGGAACCAAAACACAGCCGTAGATTTCATTGCTACAGGTCTATGGTGATTTTGTTTTAAAATACTGATATTTGCGAAGCAGCAGCCCAGCCACTGTGTTGCACACATGTCCTTGCATCTTTTACCCCACGGGAGAGATTTTTCTTTTCTGCTTAGTCCACCTACAGCTTCCTCAGGCACATGAAAGGATTTGCGAGAGGAGGAAATGGGCCAAAAGGAAGCTGGTTGTATGCTTTAGGCTCAAATGCTTTCAGAACGCTTCCGTTGATCATATATTTTCTGGGTAAAGAACCCCATACTCTGCCCCACTGGCATGAGAATTTAGATCCCTTATCAAACTTAACTTCATTTTCACAACTCTAGAAGAGCCTAAGAACTTTGATAGTAAAACCCTCCTCGTATTTTATTGATTGAAATGCAATTTATCTATTTTATCTAATGTCTGGTGGTTCGATCAGGGGATGGCGTCAGGAGACCGAGATTCTGCTCCTAACGCTGAGGCTGGGTCAACACTAAAAAATTAAGTTGACCCAGGTACGTCACTCGGGTGTGAAAAATCCACACCCGGGAGTGATGTACTTAAGCCGACCTATTTCCCAGCGTAGACGGAAGAGTTAGTACATGACCTCAGGCAAATCACTTTCCTTCCCTGTGCCTCAGTTTCCCTTTCCATAAAACAGGGATAATGGTGGTGTAAATCCCTTTAAGGTCCCCAGACAAAAGATGCTGCATCATTACAAAGTGTTGTTTGTTATATCAATGGTAAGTAATATTACAGCCTGGTACCAAACCCCTTCCATGCTCTCCTATGTAGTCCACGGGCTCAGAGAGTGCTAGGGCGTTCTCACGTTTGACTAACTAAGCATAGACCATTACAAGTTGCCAGCCAGTGAGCATCTAGGATGCATTCGCATTCTTGAATGCTCTAGTTTTGCAGAGAAGAGAACTGTCGGAACATGGGGGAATCCTGATTGTCTTTCAAGTGGAATGTCCCATAAGAGCAGAAAGGATAGTCTCTCCTGAAGGAAAATGAACTGTACATAACCAAAAAATGTAGATGACCCAAACAGCTGTGAAGAAAAGAATGAGATCTAATTATAAATGCTCCTAAGGATTTGTCTAAACACAGAATTGCACCAGTTTAACGTAACTTAAGGGCTTGTCTACACTTGAAAATTAACGCGAATTAAGGTAGGGTGTGAATTTAAAGTGCAATAGCTGTTCTTGAAAAACTCCATGTCTGGGCACTCTTATTCTACTTTAAGTTCACACCCTAAATGAATTCCCATTGCTTTTCAAGTGTAGACAGTGAAATTAACAACTCTATGTAGACAAGCTCTAAATCAGTTTTTAAACTGAAGTTAAACCGGTTCAATTTTGTGTGTGGACACTCTTACACTGGTTTAAACATGGCTTGCATCTCTTTAACTTGTGTGGCAAGCTAAAGCAATATAAGCCAAGTTTAAACTGATATAAGGTGTCCACACACACGGGTCAGCTTTAATGAAATCGGTCTAAAATCACATGTTTGGGCTATGTCTACACTACAGACCTTACAGTGGAACTTTACATGTAGACCCGGTCTAAGAGTGCCAGTCGGAGTCTAAGTACTGTGACTTGTCTGCTGTGGTTAGTTAGCTTTGCAGCGTCCTCATCCGTACCGTTCCAGGTTAATATTCGTATGCTGGGCCACCACCAAAACCCTCTCTGGCATGTTTGAATTTCGCTAAAGAAAATGGTAATTCTCTGCCAACCCTAATGTAAATGCATAGCTTCAATATGACAGTCCTTCAGGTTTTTGGTGTAGTTCGTGATATATTTTGCTGGCTTGATAGCCTGGGCTTGAATCCCATTTACACTAACACCAATTATCAGAGGTTGATGTGCAAGATGGGGCCCAGAGGCAGCACATTGGTTGGAATCTTGTGGCCCCTCCATGTCCCAGCATCTGGGGAAGGAAGGGAGACGGGCTGCTTACTGACTGCTGCCTCTGGACCTGGCCGCCCTGGTTTAATGGGGCTAGTCCCCTGGCTAGTTGGTTAGGTTTTCAAGCCCCTGGCTAATAGAGTGTTTGAGACAGAAGTGTCTGAAACCTTCAGTTTCACTGAGAAGTGTGACAGGCAGCCCTGCCTGAAAGAGCTTATCCGTGAAAGCTGGAAATGGGTATATAGGATGTCGAGGATGAATGGCAAGTGTCCGCTGATGTGCTCTCTGAAGCTGCCCTCTCGTTAAATGATTTGTGTGGGAGGATATTTACCAGTGTTTGTCACTGACACAGTGATATGTTTTTGGTCTTGTTTTCTTTCCTTGCTAGTAACTTGGTTGGTAACGAAGGGCCTCTTAATTGTCTGGTTCTGGGCAGAATGCTGTGTGCCATGCCGGCACAGGGCTTAATTAGTTGCTTTGCCTCTGGAAAAATTGAGGTATTCCATCTTGGTCATTTTTAATAACTTTCCCTACTATTCTAAGGGAGCTGCATGCCAATAACACACACCTAATCAATCCCATTAAAGTATGGAGAGCGCTCGCATTCATCTATACAATGAATCTTTCATCTCAAGTGCCATAAGTGTGCTCCTGTTCTGACATCAGCAGCTTTCTCATCTGCTCTCCTGAGGCACAGAGAAAAGATCCCGTTCAATCCTGCCCCCTCTGTGTCTAGATCTGGGCATCTTCTGAAACCCATGCTAGACATCAGCATGTCTTCCCTTGGCTCCCTGACTGCCTCCACAATGCCTTGCATGGGAGAATAACTCTGTAGCCTCTCCTGTGAAGTGTAACTGATGCTCTATGGGAAAATGCATGATTTAGAACAGTGGTTCTCACCCTGTGGTTGGGTCCATGGACTACGTCAAAGGGGGTCTGTGAAAGACTTAGACTGAAAACGGACTGAACAGAATTCAACTATATATACAGACAACAGATTTCGTAAGAGGTCTGCACCTCACCTCCATTCGAAATTTTTAGGGGTCCGCAAATGAAAAAAAGGTTGAGAACCACTGCTTTAGAACGTGTTCTTCCACATTGATTTTGCCCTCTGCCTGGTGTAACTCTGTTAACTTCAATGGATCTTTTGTACGCTGCTTTCTCTTTGTGCGGTGTTAGGATAGCCCGAAGGCTGCCCTAAGTGACGCCAGACAGTAATGGCCCCAAGAGACTGAATATCTGACCCGGTGGGGGGATATCCTGACCAGTTTTCTCTCTCTCTCTGAGGGATAAATGAGAGTAGAACCAGTCTTAGATTTTTTTTTTTTTAGCTCCTTTATAAAAATAACAAACACAAAAAGAACCCCTGGGCCAAAACTCTTTCATGAGAACAATAAATAAAATTGCTGTGGATTCAACAAACCTACATCATTATTGACCTACTCCAGCTCTGTATGTACTTGTCCTCTTATCCTGTGTAGTCAGGGGACAGAGTTCAAGGCTTCCGCTATAGTGGGGGACTGGATGGATTAGTGCACTGGAAATGAGATATAGAGATTTTAACCTCTAGGTTGCCAGTTAAATCCTATCAGAATAGGTGTCAGCTGAATGTTGTTATGCTCTCTGATGAACCTACATGAAACCAGATGATTTCAGTCCAGGTTCCAGGGCTAAGGGTCTGTAGCATTGAAAGTACACACAGTTAGCATTCATCCCCTTATTGGCATTCTCAGCAAATAAACCTACACTCACTGGGCCGTGGAAGTTGCATACCCATTTCACTTCTGAGGAGGTGGCCACTCGAGGTCAGGGTCAAGGCAAATTAGCTTATCCTATCCTGTGGATAAAAGGAGCACCTCAGACTTGTTTATCCTGAATCTTTCATCAGTGCTAAAGTCACTGAGGCCAGGTCTTCATTACAGGCTTCTGCGGGCATAGTTGTGTTGGTCAGGGTTGTGATGAGGCGTGATCCCTGACCAGCATAGCCGTACAGGCAGAAGCCTCTAGTGTATATGCACTTAGCTGTATAGCTAGTTTCCCTCGAGTATGGTTTTACATAGCCCAGCTCTTCTGATACGGCTGTGTCCATGCCAGGGCTGGGATAGTGTACCAGTGTTCCTATCCTAGTAACGTGACATGGCCTTAATCTCACGTGCTCTCAGAATTCCAAAGGGGCCATTTTCATTATTATTGAACAAAATGACATAAATGGAAGAGAAATCCAATACATCTGCCACCCGAAGGGGAGGAATTTGGACTTTCAGGAAATGAGGCAGATTCGTGTTAGGACTTGACGATGGCAAACTGGATGAAGGACTATTGGCTGGTAAATTACTCAGCACCAGTTTTGTCCTTGTTCCCAGGCTAATATTTGAGAATACCTCTCTTTGTACTTTCCCAGCTTTGGATGGTATTAAACTGGATGTAACTTCTCAAGTTCTCTGCCTGGCTGCCAGGAGCTGAGAGCCCGGGTGTGAGCTGGGCTTCCAGTGGGAAGCTCCACACTGAGCTGAGAGCCTGCGTGGCAGCCCCCCCACACTGCCCTTCTTCAGTCGGTGCAAGCACTGCTGGGGAGGATGCGCACCACCGACAGAAGGAGGGTTGTGTGGACCTGAAAAACCGCAGTAATTACTGCGGTGGTTGTATGTCAGCTCAACTTAAATGTGTAGTGTAGACATACCCTGAGATGCATTCCAGGAGGTGGGTCCTTCCAGAACAGGGGCGAGGCACATTGTAACCGATAATATGGTATCTTTGCTCTTTGTACCTGCTCTGCCTGTTCTGCAATAGAAGCCCTCCCTTTCTATGCTCTTAGCCTGATGCTTTTCTCCCCAGTAGGAAATTCACTTTAGCTAAGTGTGTGGGGTTTATTTTAAAATTTTCCCTAGAATGTCCCTGCTCCGTCCTAGCCATAGCTCTGAGCTGAAGTATCTATTCCTTTGTGTTAAAAAGCAAGGAAGGGAACTTTACCTGGCTCAAAGCCTCGGGTAGTGACTTCTACAGTTACAGCTGACAACACTGCATTGTGTGTGACACCGTTCTGCTGCAGCAGCACAGAGCCTGCAAGGACGAAGCAAAGCATGTGTCAGAAGAAAAAGGAGACCCCTTCTCCCATAAGATGCCCATTTGAGAGATGCATGTGGGCAGGAGAGAAGGTCTGAATAGTGCAGACACTTGCAACTCATCTGTTTTGGCAGAGCAATTCCGGGCAAGCGCAGAGGGGCAGTTGCATGCCAGAGCATTGGCCTGGCAGCGAAGGGTGCAATTGAATAGTGTTGCTTGAGCCAGCTCTGAGACTGCTAGATCAGACTATAAGGGCATTTTAGGTTGACTATCAGGAGAAGCTCCATGACAAGATGAGGTGGGCTGTGAAAGTCTCCTCTGGAAACATTTATGATTGGATAGGACAGAGCACACGAAACTGCCGTAGGGTACAATTCCACACGGCTTTCCAGGGGTTGGACCAGAGGAACTAATAGAATGTATAGCCATTAGAAATGGAAAAGCTCTAAGTGGAATTGTCCATAGAACGTGTATAATGATCTTGCAGAAAGCAGAGTTTCATAGCGGGAACAAGGAAGGGGCAATGCCTTATTTCTTCTGCCTTTCTCTTCTCCATTGTCTGGCTGAGTTTGGGGAAGGGAGAGAAAATTGTTCATGCTTTCAGATCTTTGCTGATCCTTGTTAACCTAATCTCTTATATCCAGGATTGTCCTCACTGGGGCTGCTAAAATCTTCTGTCCAGTCAGGCTTCCCAGGAGAGAACCGGTAGCATCGCTCCATTTAAATGCTTTCTGTCTGCTTAGTATTGAGGTGTGTGTCTCCAGATAGTAGGTTCAGGGAGTTCCCTACCCACTGGAGTTCCAGTAATTCAAATCTTACAAGACCTAATTCGATTTGCATATTATTTTGCGGGATTGACATTAAAAGTTGCTATTTGCCAACAGCTACCGTGCAGCAGTATCTGAGATGCCTTGGTGACTTCTCTACTGTAATTACAGGAAAACAAAGCAAATAGCGTATTTCTTTTTAATTAATTCTTTGTGTTGGTCCTGACAAACTCTTCCTCCATTCTTCTGTGATCTAGTTGACAATTCTCAATGTTTTCAATCCATCCAGCCAGATGAAGATGCATCTGACTGCAGCCCAATGCAAGGTCATACATTTAGGGACAAAGAATATAGGCTATATTCACCGGCTGGGAGACTGTATTCTGGATGTAGGAGCCAAGGTAGATAACCAACTGATACAAGCTTTCAGTGTGATGCTGTGGCTAATAGGGTTTACATGATCCTTGGATGTATAAACGGGGGATATCGAGCAGACATATATGGCATTGCTGAGACTAATATTGGAAGACTTGTGTTCTGATATTCACATTTTTAAAAGGATGTAGAAAAATTGGAAAGGGCCACCCACAAGAATGATTTGAGGTCTAGAAAACTTGAGTTTCTTACGTTTAATTTAATTTATCCATGTAATTTATCAGAGAGGACATGAAGAGGTGACTCGATCGTGCTCTGTACGTATCTACACCAGGAGAAGATTTCTGGTGATGGAGGGTTGTTTAATCTAGCAGAGAGAGGCTAGATTTCTTAACAGTGAGGATCATGAACTATTGGAACAACTTACCAAGGAACGTGGTAGCTTCTTCATCGCTCGGAGTCTCTAAATCAAGACTGACTAGCTTTCGAAAAGATGTGCTGTAACTCAACCAGCAGTTCTGGGCTTGATGCAGGAATCTAGGTGAAATTCGGTGGCCTGTTTTATGCAGGTCCGACTTGATGATCATAATGATCCCTTTTGGCCTTGAAATTTGTGACCAGTTTCTCATTTCCTGCCAGCAATGCTCCCTTGGCAGAGCTGTGATAGTTTTTTTTTTCTCAAGGCCATGTTACTTGAAAGCAGCATTTGAGAATGGGTCCCTGATCCTAGACTGATAAGGGCTTAAAAAAGTCTTCCTTGTCTGGCTTCCTTTTTCTGTTTGGGCATTTTAGCTCTCGGTCCAGAGCTCCTGTACCAGAAGCCTCCCTCTCCCAGACGGAGCAGCATCAAAACATTGTCAACCCAAAGCTTGTGATCTTATAACAATGCTTTAGGATTTCTGTAGCACCTTTCGTCAAAGAACGTTGGGCTTCACAGCCTCACAACCTACTTCCCCCCTGAGGCCCATTTGGTATCTAACCCCCTTGACGGCTCGCTTAGCAGAGGCACAGAGAAGTTTGAATGGGCCAATATTGAGCAGAGCAAAGCCAGCGTAAAATGCTACCGCATCAGAATGGTCGCATTCTACACCCACTCTGTTCTGGGGTAAATGAGGGCCCAAGGAGCAGGGCAACAGGGAATCAGGCCCTAGGAATCCTGGTGCTTAGTCTCTGCAGTAGCTACTAGACAAGCTTAATCCAAGCCTTTGTTTTGCATCTCCGTGTCCTGCAAAACAATTAAACGCCTTCTTTCCCCCATTCCGCGTTGTTTATTGCCTTTATTAGATAGCAGTCGTGGACCAGATCCTCAGCGTGCTAGATGCTGTCAAACCACAGAGCAATCCTCTTCCAGTGTTACACGCAGTGTTGTAAACCATAGTAGACTGCTTCTCTGGAAGACTGTGTTGCCTCTGCCCGTCCACCCTCTCACATACGGACCTCATTACAGATGTGTGTCAGGGAGCAGGCAGAGCTGTTGCATTAACTCCTCTCCTCCAGGGGAGACCAAAGGCCTGTGTAAATAGCATCTGCTGCTTTCCATTATTTACACATGCTTTGGATCAGTCTCTCTCCGCTAGACACCTTCAAAGGGAGCCGGACTCACTGAGTGGAGGGGCAGCGGGCTGCCAGAGTGCTGCAGGGATTAGGCAAAGAACTGTTCGGTGGAGGAGATTGGTGTGGGAGGGGAAAGCAGTCGGATAAATGACTGGGTCTGTGCTCTTCTGCTTTGAATGTAGACCCCCCCTCTTCAAATGGGCGAGGGGGAAAGAGAGTGTGTGCGCGCGCGCTTTTTCCTCTTGAATGTAACTGGTAACCTTTGACCCGGATGCAGAGGCTCATTTTAATCTCTGTTTTCCAGCATGCAAGTAAAGACCCCAAAGAAGCGAGAGACACCAGAGATCAAAAAGAATCCAAGGAGGAAGGCAACAAAAACGTCTTGGAGTTTGGCAAGCCCCCACCGTTGCCCCCTTTCCCAGGCCTTCATCAGTCACTACCTCAGAACCAGAGCTATGTGGCCACCACAAAATCTCAGACAGGTAAAAAGGACAGAGCCAAATAATAATAATAATAATAATAAAATCCCTTTTTATTGTGCTTGGGAAGAAACACTGTCAGGCTAGGGGAGGCTAAAAGTTGCTCTGCTGTGGCCTTGTCTCCACTGTCTTTTGCCCCTAAAGTTCCCCTTTGTTGCTAGCCCCAGTGGAGTGCCAGTGTGGCTCAGACCCGGGCAGTTGCCATTGTATTAACCACCGCATTGCCGTGACCTGCTCTGAGGTGTGTTTGTTAAAATGCTAGCAGCCTGCCTTTGCTAGCACAAGTGGAACAACAGCGATGGGGAATTTTGGGGGAGAGGGAGGCTGGCATGGACACCGCCTGGACCTTTGGGCCCCACCTGCATTACAAATACATATTCAATCAAGAATATGACCAAATATCACTTATTCTGGGCAATGTAGGCAGAAAAAAACTATCGTATGTTAAAAGCATGTTAGAGAACCATGGTTTTTCCCTAGTTCAATATGGAAGAGGAAATCCTTGCCCCTTTATGCGTCAGCCCCTTTAAGAGAAACACAAGAGCTTGAGCAGAGTAAATGAGGTCCTAAAAGCAGCGTATCCCGTTGGAGGAGATTTTCCTCCAGTGCAGGCATTGCAGAAGACAGCAGTAGAGCTGCCCTCCCAGGTCCCGTTTGGAACCCCAGCGTAAGGCGCACATTGGGGGCAGGAATACAGTCCACAACACTAGAGATTCTGGGCAGGGCTGCAGCCCATAAGGTGTTGGAGTTATTCTGGGGGCCTCCCTGGTTACCTGGGCAACCTGAGTATTGGGAGGACATAAAGGTAGCTTAAAGCTGCTTTAGTACCTCTTCCCAGGGCTACAATTCTGTGCTCTGCTCCTTAGAGGTGCAGCACTGAGTCTCACCCCCTAGGCTGAGACATGGTTCTCTTACATAGCTGTACCATATGTTTTTATGTCTGCACTTGGGAGAATAAACCATGTTATCACATGGCTTGGCCACAGTCAGTTGATTTTGAGAGGGTAGGTGGGGCCTAAAAAGACTAAATCAAACCAAGTTGGAAAAAAGTGTTTGAAAGTGGCCTGTTTAGAGCCAGAATATGCTCTGTTACTCCCAGTATTAAACTCAATTGATTTGGTTGATTTCAATGGGGTTACTCCCCATTTACAACAGTGTTTGAGAGCCGGACCTGGCCCAGAGTGCTTATCTAGTTGCCTTATTTAGGGTGACGATTTTCAGGTGCTCCCAAGTCACTTTTGGGTCACAAGTCCCATTGACTTTTTGCAACGACTTGTGCTTCTAAATCACTTGGATGCTTTTGAAAATCCCATCCTTCTTCTTCTTTTACAGCTGCCAGTTTGTACTACATGCAGATTTGTGGAACTTTACTGTAGTTATAGGGATATGTCCTGGCACAGGTCAGAGTGAAGTTTCAAGGCCTGATCCCAAAGAACCAAAGCACCTTGAGCATCTAAGATAGATAATTAGAAAGCACTCTGTTCACACCCCAAATTCCCATCGACGACTCTTGGAGTTTGGACTGAGCAAGACTGGCAGGACTTGTAAGGATGATGCTGTTTGCCTCCTACACCATGGACCATGTGCTAGCCTGCAGCCTTTGGATAGCTCATGGCCTAGTCCTGCAATCCTTGTTGAAGCTGTCTCCCTATCCAAGGGAGTTCTGTGTAACTAACATAGTTTCTGAGTCTGAGGACATCAGCTGTGCTGGCTGTAGTGTTGCAATAGAGGGATGCATAGAAGTTGCTGTAGTGTTTCTGGCTGGAGGGATGCAATAGAAGCCAGGTGGAATTTTAGAAGGGGAGAGATCAAGAGTTTGAGAATGGAATGGGTGAGCGGAGCCTCCGTGTTCAGATATTGACAGTCTGTTGTAGCTTTGGCGTTCTGCTTCAGTGAGTATGTAGAGGGCAGGGCACCTGTCCCTTCCATCACAATCTCCCACTTCCCTTGGGTGCTGAAAGGCAGTCATGAGCAGACATTTCATTTACTCACTTACACTCTCGGGTGAAGCTGTTTACAATAGGCAAATTTGTAGCCCTTCAGTTGTCACATGGGATATTGCTACACCCAAGGCTTTCTTTGGGATTGCTGTAGCTGCTAATATGCAATTTCATAGGATTCTGATGGTAGTTTACTACTGGTTTCTGCTTATTACGAAGTGTAGCTTTGTAATAACAATAACTTGTATTAACACATCTCTTTTAAAGAGAAGCCTCTTTAACATCCTTGAAGTGAAATTTTTAAAGTAAAATGAGATGCAAGGGAATGTTTTAAAGAAACTGAGAGTTCACAGCAAGAGAACAATAATGTTGATTCCCAAGATAGCCATTCCCTGGGCTTACATTACTCTTCAAAGAGCCGGAACCAAATCTGCATGTGACATGTATTCTCCCAAGACAACGTGAGGCACTGAGGTGTGATCTCTGATTTGTCTAGAGGGCTGGAGGGAGGCTAACAAAATTAAGGGTTGAATAGAGGCGTTTAAGGAAGAGAACTGAAAGGTTGGTGCAAGGTTTAAAGTGAAGTTAAATAACAGCCATCTCCGTATTCAATATCTCTGCTCCCTGTGTGTTCTCAAGTTGTTCTTGATCACCTTCCTGGTTAAAACATATGTTATTACTCCTGTAGGCTCTGGATTCTATTCTGCCTCCTGCATCATCAGCAAAACTGCCCGCTAAGTTCTGAGAGGGAGACTCTGTCTTGCTGGTGGTGATATAAGGAGCAGAAAGAATTGAGGCGGGGCAGGGGAATTTCAGAACATAGGTTGAGTTTGCGGCTTTGACGGAAACGTGTGTGCATGCACACAGACTCTTTTGGTTGACTTGTAAGTGGAGCAGTGGGTTCCAGAAGCCCTTATGTTTGTGCTCTGTGTTGCTTTTCTGCCCGTAACCTCATTTTTAAAGCACTCGAATGGCATCTCTTCTGCTTTCCACACTTTCTCCTTCCTATCCTGAATCTGCTTTGTGTTTTATTCCCCCCCCTCCAGCTGCTGCAGTATCTCGGAAGAAAAAGCGGAGAATGGGAACCTATAGCCTGGTTCCCAAGAAAAAGACCAAAGTGTTAAAACAGAGAACGATGATTGAGATGTTTAAGAGCATAACTCATTCCACTGCGGGTGCCAAGGTAAGGGCTAAGCCAAACCTGCTACTGACTTGCTTGTTGGGGGAATAAAGTGCTTGACTCTTTCATCCATGTGTACTTGGCACTGGGAGACCAGCTCCATGTGCTTATTGTAGAACTGCATTCTCACTATAACCATTTCCCACCCTTCTATGGCTGGTGGTTGGGAAAGTTCTGCAAATAGGCAGTTACAGGGAGTCTTCTCAGGTGCCGTGTGTCAAGAGACCTTGAACAAATGAAAACAACCTCTTTCTAATTTTTTTTGCTTCCCATTTCTCTGTGATTTTCTTGGAACTGGGGATTTCTCAAGGTGACCCTGACAAATGTTTCTGCATTGGAGCCCTCAGGAGAGTCCCTCGTGTTAGTGCTTGAGGTTGCAAGGCGAAAAAGGCAGGTGATTTTAAAAGGTGGGATTCGGAGCTGGCCTGACTGTGCTCCCACCGCAGTTCGTGCCAGGGGAGTTTTACCATTCAATTCAGTGAGAGCTGAAAATCCCAGCTTGGGTGTTAGAACTTCTTTTCCTTTCAGAGGGACCCTCCCTGGGTCCTTGAGACGACACAACGGAACTGTCCCTTTGTGAAATAAATTCGATGCTTTCAGTTAACTGGTCAGTCTTTACTCATGATTACTCCCAGAAAGCATCAGGGCTGACCAGTGACCCTGCCATTAATGCTCTGTACTGCCACAAGAGCCCAGCATTACTCCCGTTGGCATCTCGTCCTCCAGGTTGATAGGGCTAGGTTGCTTGCGGCAACATCTCTGTCCAGATGCATTAGCAGCCTTACTGGGTTCTGAGGGAAAACTCGTCCTGTACTCAATTCACAGCCGGTGTCCTGGTACAAAGAAGATGATGTGAATCTGTGGTTAGATGCATTGGGCCAGGAGCATGAGTTGCTGTGGCCTTCCTGGTTTATGTACTTGGGTATGTTTCAGGGTGAAAAGGACCTAATTGACATCAGCCCTCACATGAATGGGGAGAGCATAGAGGTGGACTCCGAAGAGGAAGACTCTGACGACCTGGAAGAGGAAGACGAACATGGAGCTGAACAGTCCGCTGCATTTCCCGCAGAGGACAACAGGACCTCGAAGGAGGTCTCATCTGATGCTGACAATGCCAGAAAGGTATTTGGATGCCTTTCAAGTGACTGTGAAAGAGCTGAAAGGGGATTTTTGTACATGGGGACAGGACAGAGAGAGAGAGAGGAACCAAAGTTCACAGTATGAAGTGAGGACGTTTCTAGGACTTAGCACTTGAGGTGGCTATGGAAGCAAAGGCTCCTGGTGACCTGCCACTTCTCCTCCTTGCCTGCTGTAGGAATTTTGAAATTGGGGTATTGCCATACAGGATGGTTTAGTCTCATAGCCTGTCTCGGGACAGTGATCAGAACCAGAGGCTTGAGGGATAGAAGCAGAAACCCCAGAGTAGACAGTCATAAAATGAACTTACCAAAGAGCAAGTTTCTTCCTAATCCTCTTCAGTGATTAGGCTGTTTTATATCCTGAAGCAAGAGGGTTTATATTTGAAGCAGTAAAAACCAGATGCACCAAACATCGCCATATCTGTTCATATCACAGCTCCTGAGTGGCTGGATCTTTATATATTAGTAGGAGCCAAACAGATGGCGAAGACATGAAGCTGGCTCTGCTTCTGGGAAGCCACAAAGGTTATGATTCTCATGCCGAGTAGCAAAGCTTTTCCTTGTGCTGGAATTGGAGCTCCCAATCCTGCCCCAGTACACATGCCCCTGCTGGGAGTTAACAGACGAGGGGTGCTTGCTTTGGGAAGTGAGTTCTGTTAGTTCACGTTCTGGCTAGCGCATGGATGGTGCTTGGTGGCAGAAGCCCTGTGGTTGTATGATGAGGAAGGTGCTTTGGTTTGAAATAGCTGACATGGCCGACTCTTTCTCTTCTTGGGGGCATGCTGACTACAGATGGAAGATGGTGAATCTGAGGAGGAACAAGAGTCTGGAGAATCTGGTGAGGAGGAGGAAGATGGAGATGAATCTGACTTGGTAAGCCAAGCTGCGAGATGTTTCTTTTCAATCTTTGCCCTGTACGCTCTGCCTGAGAGAGAGAGAAGCACCATGGTTCCTTGCCAGTGTGACGGAATCACTGTCTGAAACCCAATGGAACTATCCACACAGGTGCCATATTTTCCATAATGTCCATGATTTGCAATAGAACCAGTTGCCTTCTGATGCTCACTAATGATCTTTTGTTTGTTCGCTGTTTTCAGCAAGGTGCTGACTAGTTTCTTCTTACGTTTAATGTTAATGGAAATATTTGATGGTTCCTCTTAAGTTCTTCCTTAGATACAGACCCGGCAGTTGTAATGAGCCTATAACCATTTTTTTATAAGCTGAAATTGAACCCTCCTTTTCAGAACACTGTCGAGTTTATTCATTAATCCACGGCCCCGGCCCTCCCTGGGCCCTGTGAGCCATGAAACACCACAGAGAAGAGAGATTTAGGCTTATAAACAACGCACAGAGTCACCTGCCTCAAGCAAAATGGGGAGATAAATGCACTTTTTTACAGCCTCAAAATGTTTGCACTTTTTGGGTGCCCACTGTGAGATGTCCACGGGAACTTGGTTTTCATACAGTGCTGACCTGCCTCCAACCCCTCTGAAAATCAGGCCCCCTTTTAAGGCATCCCGAATCACTAGTCGCTTATGAAAATCTTTAGCCTCAGTCGTTTCTTTCAGTTATTTGCATAATCAGTTTATCTGGCTGAGCGGAAGGTTGGAGGTGGAACAAATTGCAACAAGTACCGTTTCTGTTAAGTTGGGGCGGGAAGGGAAGGTCAGATCCTGGTCAGTAGTAATGCACCCTGGCATTGGTTTGTTTCCGGCTTCCAGAATAACTTTTCCTTGATGCGTCTCATTATCCCTTCTGGGACAATTCACGGTGTTGGATTTTGATCTGTAAAGCCCTTTGTGGTTTGGATCCTGGCTGTCTGAGTGACCACGGCTCTCCCAGTGAGCCATTAGGGAAGAATGAGCAGCAGAAGCATTTGACTAAGAGTCCCTATAGTTAAACACCTGGAGCACAGTGTAGTCAGCAGTACGCTTGGCTCTGTACCTTACTCCTCTCATTGGTCAATATGAGTCTGAACCTGCCCTGGGGAGCAAGAGCTGTTTTCTGAGTGGCTCCGGTGCGAGGGTAGAGAGTATTTTGAGGAGGAAGACAATGTAGAACTGAAACCTCTTCCTTGATTGAAGTGGGAGTTGGGTTGGGCTGTTAATGGGATGTGAATTTAAATTTGAACATGGACTTAGAGGCTTAGATTTTCAAGGCTGCCTGAGAGATTTGGCTGCTTTGACCGCCAAGTCTGGAGTATGTTGTATAAGCATATTACATACATTAAGCAGTAAATCAACCTGGATTCGTGGACATCACTGATGAGACTGGCCTCCAGAGTGCTGGATGCTCTCTCTCCGTAGTGAGTGTGATTGGGCTGTGTGTATACCCAGTACCTTGTCCTAGAAAAGCATGTTGAAAGCGAAGCATGCACTGTTTTAATGATGGAAAACGTGCCCGTGCGTGTGTCTAGTAAGCTCTGGAGACTTCTTAGCACCACTTTGATTTCAAACTCTGATTCTCAGTTACACTAACCTCCCTGACATCACTCTGGTGGTGTAAGTGGCCTTAACGTGGGTGGAAATGAGTATTGGCCACCAGTCCGGGTGTGCTTTGTGTGCAAATGGCCTTTTTGGTTATTCAGAGCTCCGAGTCCAGCATCAAGAAGAAACTGCTGAAGAGGAAAGGAAAGACGGACAGCCCGTGGCTGAAACCCACCCGGAAGAGGAGGAGGAGGAATAAAAAGAAACAAGCCAGTGTGTTAGGTAATCAGTTGCGTTTGTCTGCTAACTATACAGAAACAAGCAACAGAGGGTCCTGTGGCACCTTTAAGACTAACAGAAGTATTGGGAGCATAAGCTTTCGTGGGTAAGAACCTCACTTCTTCAGATGCAAGTAATGGAAATCTCCAGATTGGAGATGGAGATTTCCATTACTTGCATCTGAAGAAGTGAGGTTCTTACCCAC